>NW_027477167.1:0-93217 GCF_051020955.1 Megalopta genalis
GAACAAACAACAAACAACAAATAACGAAGAACAAACAACAAAGAACGAAGAACAAACAACAAACAACAAACAACAAACAACAAACAACAAACAACAAACAACAAACAACAAATAACGAAGAACAAACAACAAAGAACGAAGAACAAACAACAAAGAACGAAGAACAAACAACAAACAACAAACAACAAACAACAAACAACAAACAACAAACAACAAACAACAAACAACAAACAACAAACAACAAACAACAAACAACAAACAACAAACAACAAACAACAAACAACAAACAACAAACAACAAACAACAAACAACAAACAACAAACAATTGCGGTATAAGTGATATAGCTTCAAATGCAGACGAAACAAACGAGTTAGCTTCAAATCCATGCGAAACACGTGATTTAGCTTCAAATCAATGCGATGTAGAAGGTTTTGCTTCAAATCAATGCGATGTGGAAGGTTTAGCTTCAAATCCATGCGAAATCAATGATTTTGCTTCAGTTGCTTGCGGTATAAGTGATATAGCTTCAAATGCAGACGAAACAAACGAGTTAGCTTCAAAGCCAAGCGAATCACATGATTTATCTTCAAATCAATGCGATGTAGAAGGTTTAGCTGCAAATCAATCCGATGTATAAGGTTTAGCTTCAAATCCATGCGAAACAAATGATTTAGATTCAGATACTTGCGATATAAGAGATATAGCTTCAAATGGAGACGAAACAAACGAGATAGATTCAAATCCATGCGACACACATGATTTAGCTTCAAATCAATGCGATATAGAAGGTTTTGCTTCAAATCAATGCGATGTAGAAGGTTTAGCTTCAAATCAATGCGATGTAGAAGGTTTAGCTGCAAATCAATCCGATGTATAAGGTTTAGCTTCAAATCCATGCGAAACAAATGATTTAGCATCAGATACTTGCGATATAAGTGATATAGCTTCAAATGCAGACGAAACAACCGAGTTAGCTTTTAAAATCCATGCGAAACACATGATTTAGCTACAAATAAATGCGATGTAGAAGGTTTAGCTTCAAATCCATGCGAAACAAATGATAAAGCATGATATACTTGCGATATAATTGATATAGCTTCAAATGCAGACGAAACAAACGAGTTAGCTTCAAGACCATGCAACACACATGATTTAGCTTCAAATCAGTTCGGTTTAGAAGGTTTAGATTCAAATCCAGGCGAAACTCATGATTAAGCTGCAAATCAATGCGATGTAGAAGGTTTAGCTTCAAATCCATGCGAAATCAATGATTTAGCTTCAGACAATTGCGGTATAAGTGATATAGCTTCAAATGCAGACGAAACAAACGAGTTAGCTTCAAATCCATGCGAAACACGTGATTTAGCTTCAAATCAATGCGATGTAGAAGGTTTTGCTTCAAATCAATGCGATGTGGAAGGTTTAGCTTCAAATCCATGCGAAATCAATGATTTTGCTTCAGTTGCTTGCGGTATAAGTGATATAGCTTCAAATGCAGACGAAACAAACGAGTTAGCTTCAAAGCCAAGCGAATCACATGATTTATCTTCAAATCAATGCGATGTAGAAGGTTTAGCTGCAAATCAATCCGATGTATAAGGTTTAGCTTCAAATCCATGCGAAACAAATGATTTAGCTTCAAACACTTGCGATATAAGAGATATAGCTTCAAATGCAGACGAAACAAACGAGTTAGCTTCAAATCCATGCGAAACACATGATTTAGCAGCAAATAAATGCGAAGTAGAACGCTTAGCTTCAAATCCATGCGAAACACATGATTGAAATGCAAATCAATGCGATGTAGAAGGTTTAGCTTGAAATCCATGAGAAAAAAATGATTGAGCTTCACACACTTCGGGTATAGGTGATATAGCTTCAAATGCAGACGAATCAATCGGGTTGGTTTCAAAATCCATGCGATACACATGATTAACCTTCAAATCAATTGCGCAGTAGAAAGCTTAGCTTCAAATCCATGCGGTACAAAAGATTGAGATTCTAACACTTGGGATATAGGTGATATAGATTCAACTGCATACGAAACAAACGAGTTAGCTTCAAAACCAAGCGAAACACATGATTTAGCTTCATATCAATGCGGTGTAGAAGGTTTAGCTTCAAATCCATGCGAAACAAATGATTTAGCATTAGATACTTGCGATATAAGTGATATAGTTTCAAATGCAGGGGAAACAAACGATTTAGCTTCAAGTCCATGCGAAACACATGATTTAGCTGCAAATCAATGCGATGTAGAATGTTTAGCTTCAAATCCATGCGAAACAAATGATTTAGCATCAGATACTTGCGATATAAGTGATATAGTTTGAAATGCAGGGAAACAGTGGAGTTAGCTTCAAATCCATGAGAAGCACATGATTTAGGTGCAAATCAATGCGATGTAGAAGGTTTAGCTTCAAATCCATGCGAAATCAATGATTTAGCTTCAGACAATTGCGGTATAAGTGATATAGCTTCAAATGCGGACGAAACAAACGAGTTAGCTTCAAATCCATGCGAAACACGTGATTTAGCTTCAAATCAATGCGATGTAGAAGGTTTTGCTTCAAATCAATGCGATGTGGAAGGTTTAGCTTCAAATCCATGCGAAATCAATGATTTTGCTTCAGTTGCTTGCGGTATAAGTGATATAGCTTCAAATGCAGACGAAACAAACGAGTTAGCTTCAAAGCCAAGCGAATCACATGATTTATCTTCAAATCAATGCGATGTAGAAGGTTTAGCTGCAAATCAATCCGATGTATAAGGTTTAGCTTCAAATCCATGCGAAACAAATGATTTAGATTCAGATACTTGCGATATAAGAGATATAGCTTCAAATGGAGACGAAACAAACGAGATAGATTCAAATCCATGCGACACACATGATTTAGCTTCAAATCAATGCGATATAGAAGGTTTTGCTTCAAATCAATGCGATGTAGAAGGTTTAGCTTCAAATCAATGCGATGTAGAAGGTTTAGCTGCAAATCAATCCGATGTATAAGGTTTAGCTTCAAATCCATGCGAAACAAATGATTTAGCATCAGATACTTGCGATATAAGTGATATAGCTTCAAATGCAGACGAAACAACCGAGTTAGCTTTTAAAATCCATGCGAAACACATGATTTAGCTACAAATAAATGCGATGTAGAAGGTTTAGCTTCAAATCCATGCGAAACAAATGATAAAGCATGATATACTTGCGATATAATTGATATAGCTTCAAATGCAGACGAAACAAACGAGTTAGCTTCAAGACCATGCAACACACATGATTTAGCTTCAAATCAGTTCGGTTTAGAAGGTTTAGATTCAAATCCAGGCGAAACTCATGATTAAGCTGCAAATCAATGCGATGTAGAAGGTTTAGCTTCAAATCCATGCGAAATCAATGATTTAGCTTCAGACAATTGCGGTATAAGTGATATAGCTTCAAATGCAGACGAAACAAACGAGTTAGCTTCAAATCCATGCGAAACACGTGATTTAGCTTCAAATCAATGCGATGTAGAAGGTTTTGCTTCAAATCAATGCGATGTGGAAGGTTTAGCTTCAAATCCATGCGAAATCAATGATTTTGCTTCAGTTGCTTGCGGTATAAGTGATATAGCTTCAAATGCAGACGAAACAAACGAGTTAGCTTCAAAGCCAAGCGAATCACATGATTTATCTTCAAATCAATGCGATGTAGAAGGTTTAGCTGCAAATCAATCCGATGTATAAGGTTTAGCTTCAAATCCATGCGAAACAAATGATTTAGCTTCAAACACTTGCGATATAAGAGATATAGCTTCAAATGCAGACGAAACAAACGAGTTAGCTTCAAATCCATGCGAAACACATGATTTAGCAGCAAATAAATGCGAAGTAGAACGCTTAGCTTCAAATCCATGCGAAACACATGATTGAAATGCAAATCAATGCGATGTAGAAGGTTTAGCTTGAAATCCATGAGAAAAAAATGATTGAGCTTCACACACTTCGGGTATAGGTGATATAGCTTCAAATGCAGACGAATCAATCGGGTTGGTTTCAAAATCCATGCGATACACATGATTAACCTTCAAATCAATTGCGCAGTAGAAAGCTTAGCTTCAAATCTATACGGAACAAATGATTTAGCTGCAGATAATTGCGACACAAGTGTTATAGGTTCAAATGCAGACGAAACAAACGAGCTAGCTTCAACTCCATGATAATACATGATTTAGCTACAAATCAAGGCGATGTAGAAGGTTTAGCTTCAAATCCATTCGAAACAAATGATTTAGCTTAAAACTCTTGGGATATAAGTGATATAGCTTTAAATGCAGACGACACAAACGAGTTAGCTTCAAATCCATGCGAAACACATGATTTAGCTGCAAATCAATGCGACGTAGAAGGTTTAGCATCAAATCCATGCGAAACCAATGATTTAGCTTCGGATACTTGCGATATAAGTGACATAGCTACAAATGCAGAGGAAACAAACGAGATAGCACCAAATCCAAGCGAATCACATGATTTAGCATCAAATCAATGCGATTTAGAAGGTTTAGCTTCAAATCCATGCGATACAAAAGATTGAGCTTCAAACACTTGGGATATAGGTGATATAGATTCAACTGCATACGAAACAAACTAGTTAGCTTCAAAACCAAGCGAAACACATGATTTAGCTTCATATCAATGCGGTGTAGAAGGTTTAGCTTCAAATGCATGCGAAACAAATGATTTAGCATTAGATACTTGCGATATAAGTGATATAGTTTCAAATGCAGGGGAAACAGTGGAGTTAGCTTCAAATCCATGAGAAGCACATGATTTAGCTGCAAATCAATGCGATGTAGAAGGTTTAGCTTCAAATCCATGCGAAATCAATGATTTAGCTTCAGATACTTGCGGTATAAGTGATATAGCTTCGATTGCAGGGGAAACAAACGACTTAGCTTCAAACACTTGGGATATAAGTGACATAGCTTCAAATGCAGAGGAAACAAACGAGATAGCACCAAATCCAAGCGAATCACATGATTTAGCTTCATATCAATGCGATTTAGAAGGTTTAGCTTCAAATCCATGCGGTACAAAAGATTGAGATTCTAACACTTGGGATATAGGTGATATAGATTCAACTGCATACGAAACAAACGAGTTAGCTTCAAAACCAAGCGAAACACATGATTTAGCTTCATATTAATGCGGTGTAGAAGGTTTAGCTTCAAATCCATGCGAAACAAATGATTTAGCATTAGATACTTGCGATATAAGTGATATAGTTTCAAATGCAGGGGAAACAAACGATTTAGCTTCAAGTCCATGCGAAACACATGATTTAGCTGCAAATCAATGCGATGTAGAATGTTTAGCTTCAAATCCATGCGAAACAAATGATTTAGCATCAGATACTTGCGATATAAGTGATATAGTTTGAAATGCAGGGGAAACAGTGGAGTTAGCTTCAAATCCATGAGAAGCACATGATTTAGGTGCAAATCAATGCGATGTAGAAGGTTTAGCTTCAAATCCATGCGAAATCAATGATTTAGCTTCAGACAATTGCGGTATAAGTGATATAGCTTCAAATGCAGACGAAACAAACGAGTTAGCTTCAAATCATGCGAAACACGTGATTTAGCTTCAAATCAATGCGAAGTAGAAGGTTTTGCTTCAAATCAATGCGATGTGGAAGGTTTAGCTTCAAATCCATGCGAAATCAATGATTTTGCTTCAGTTGCTTGCGGTATAAGTGATATAGCTTCAAATGCAGACGAAACAAACGAGTTAGCTTCAAAGCCAAGCGAATCACATGATTTATCTTCAAATCAATGCGATGTAGAAGGTTTAGCTGCAAATCAATCCGATGTATAAGGTTTAGCTTCAAATCCATGCGAAACAAATGATTTAGCATCAGATACTTGCGATATAAGTGATATAGCTTCAAATGCAGACGAAACAACCGAGTTAGCTTTTAAAATCCATGCGAAACACATGATTTAGCTACAAATAAATGCGATGTAGAAGGTTTAGCTTCAAATCCATGCGAAACAAATGATTAAGCATGATATACTTGCGATATAATTGATATAGCTTCAAATGCAGACGAAACAAACGAGTTAGCTTCAAGACCATGCAACACACATGATTTAGCTTCAAATCAGTTCGGTTTAGAAGGTTTAGATTCAAATCCAGGCGAAACTCATGATTAAGCTGCAAATCAATGCGATGTAGAAGGTTTAGCTTCAAATCATGCGAAATCAATGATTTTGCTTCAGTTGCTTGCGGTATAAGTGATATAGCTTCAAATGCAGACGAAACAAACGAGTTAGCTTCAAAGCCAAGCGAATCACATGATTTATCTTCAAATCAATGCGATGTAGAAGGTTTAGCTGCAAATCAATCCGATGTATAAGGTTTAGCTTCAAATCCATGCGAAACAAATGATTTAGCATCAGATACTTGCGATATAAGTGATATAGCTTCAAATGCAGACGAAACAACCGAGTTAGCTTTTAAAATCCATGCGAAACACATGATTTAGCTACAAATAAATGCGATGTAGAAGGTTTAGCTTCAAATCCATGCGAAACAAATGATTAAGCATGATATACTTGCGATATAATTGATATAGCTTCAAATGCAGGACGAAACAAACGAGTTAGCTTCAAGACCATGCAACACACATGATTTAGCTTCAAATCAGTTCGGTTTAGAAGGTTTAGATTCAAATCCAGGCGAAACTCATGATTAAGCTGCAAATCAATGCGATGTAGAAGGTTTAGCTTCAAATCCATGCGAAATCAATGATTTAGCTTCAGACAATTGCGGTATAAGTGATATAGCTTCAAATGCAGACGAAACAAACGAGTTAGCTTCAAATCCATGCGAAACACGTGATTTAGCTTCAAATCAATGCGATGTAGAAGGTTTTGCTTCAAATCAATGCGATGTGGAAGGTTTAGCTTCAAATCCATGCGAAATCAATGATTTTGCTTCAGTTGCTTGCGGTATAAGTGATATAGCTTCAAATGCAGACGAAACAAACGAGTTAGCTTCAAAGCCAAGCGAATCACATGATTTATCTTCAAATCAATGCGATGTAGAAGGTTTAGCTGCAAATCAATCCGATGTATAAGGTTTAGCTTCAATCCATGCGAAACAAATGATTTAGCTTCAAACACTTGCGATATAAGAGATATAGCTTCAAATGCAGACGAAACAAACGAGTTAGCTTCAAATCCATGCGAAACACATGATTTAGCAGCAAATAAATGCGAAGTAGAACGCTTAGCTTCAAATCCATGCGAAACACATGATTGAAATGCAAATCAATGCGATGTAGAAGGTTTAGCTTGAAATCCATGAGAAAAAAATGATTGAGCTTCACACACTTCGGGTATAGGTGATATAGCTTCAAATGCAGACGAATCAATCGGGTTGGTTTCAAAATCCATGCGATACACATGATTAACCTTCAAATCAATTGCGCAGTAGAAAGCTTAGCTTCAAATCTATACGGAACAAATGATTTAGCTGCAGATAATTGCGACACAAGTGTTATAGGTTCAAATGCAGACGAAACAAACGAGCTAGCTTCAACTCCATGATAAATACATGATTTAGCTACAAATCAAGGCGATGTAGAAGGGTTTAGCTTCAAATCCATTCGAAACAAATGATTTAGTTTAAAACTCTTGGGATATAAGTGATATAGCTTTAAATGCAGACGACACAAACGAGTTAGCTTCAAATCCATGCGAAACACATGATTTAGCTGCAAATCAATGCGACGTAGAAGGTTTAGCATCAAATCCATGCGAAACCAATGATTTAGCTTCGGATACTTGCGATATAAGTGACATAGCTACAAATGCAGAGGAAACAAACGAGATAGCACCAAATCCAAGCGAATCACATGATTTAGCATCAAATCAATGCGATTTAGAAGTTTAGCTTCAAATCCATGCGATACAAAAGATTGAGCTTCAAACACTTGGGATATAGGTGATATAGATTCAACTGCATACGAAACAAACTAGTTAGCTTCAAAACCAAGCGAAACACATGATTTAGCTTCATATCAATGCGGTGTAGAAGGTTTAGCTTCAAATGCATGCGAAACAAATGATTTAGCATTAGATACTTGCGATATAAGTGATATAGTTTCAAATGCAGGGGAAACAAACGATTTAGCTTCAAGTCCATGCGAAACACATGATTTAGCTGCAAATCAATGCGATGTAGAATGTTTAGCTTCAAATCCATGCGAAACAAATGATTTAGCATCAGATACTTGCGATATAAGTGATATAGTTTGAAATGCAGGGGAAACAGTGGAGTTAGCTTCAAATCCATGAGAAGCACATGATTTAGGTGCAAATCAATGCGATGTAGAAGGTTTAGCTTCAAATCCATGCGAAATCAATGATTTAGCTTCAGACAATTGCGGTATAAGTGATATAGCTTCAAATGCAGACGAAACAAACGTGTTAGCTTCAAATCCATGCGAAACACGTGATTTAGCTTCAAATCAATGCGAAGTAGAAGGTTTTGCTTCAAATCAATGCGATGTGGAAGGTTTAGCTTCAAATCCATGCGAAATCAATGATTTTGCTTCAGTTGCTTGCGGTATAAGTGATATAGCTTCAAATGCAGACGAAACAAACGAGTTAGCTTCAAAGCCAAGCGAATCACATGATTTATCTTCAAATCAATGCGATGTAGAAGGTTTAGCTGCAAATCAATCCGATGTATAAGGTTTAGCTTCAAATCCATGCGAAACAAATGATTTAGCATCAGATACTTGCGATATAAGTGATATAGCTTCAAATGCAGACGAAACAACCGAGTTAGCTTTTAAAATCCATGCGAAACACATGATTTAGCTACAAATAAATGCGATGTAGAAGGTTTAGCTTCAAATCCATGCGAAACAAATGATTAAGCATGATATACTTGCGATATAATTGATATAGCTTCAAATGCAGACGAAACAAACGAGTTAGCTTCAAGACCATGCAACACACATGATTTAGCTTCAAATCAGTTCGGTTTAGAAGGTTTAGATTCAAATCCAGGCGAAACTCATGATTAAGCTGCAAATCAATGCGATGTAGAAGGTTTAGCTTCAAATCCATGCGAAATCAATGATTTAGCTTCAGACAATTGCGGTATAAGTGATATAGCTTCAAATGCAGACGAAACAAACGAGTTAGCTTCAAATCCATGCGAAACACGTGATTTAGCTTCAAATCAATGCGATGTAGAAGGTTTTGCTTCAAATCAATGCGATGTGGAAGGTTTAGCTTCAAATCCATGCGAAATCAATGATTTTGCTTCAGTTGCTTGCGGTATAAGTGATATAGCTTCAAATGCAGACGAAACAAACGAGTTAGCTTCAAAGCCAAGCGAATCACATGATTTATCTTCAAATCAATGCGATGTAGAAGGTTTAGCTGCAAATCAATCCGATGTATAAGGTTTAGCTTCAAATCCATGCGAAACAAATGATTTAGCTTCAAACACTTGCGATATAAGAGATATAGCTTCAAATGCAGACGAAACAAACGAGTTAGCTTCAAATCCATGCGAAACACATGATTTAGCAGCAAATAAATGCGAAGTAGAACGCTTAGCTTCAAATCCATGCGAAACACATGATTGAAATGCAAATCAATGCGATGTAGAAGGTTTAGCTTGAAATCCATGAGAAAAAAATGATTGAGCTTCACACACTTCGGGTATAGGTGATATAGCTTCAAATGCAGACGAATCAATCGGGTTGGTTTCAAAATCCATGCGATACACATGATTAACCTTCAAATCAATTGCGCAGTAGAAAGCTTAGCTTCAAATCTATACGGAACAAATGATTTAGCTGCAGATAATTGCGACACAAGTGTTATAGGTTCAAATGCAGACGAAACAAACGAGCTAGCTTCAACTCCATGATAAATACATGATTTAGCTACAAATCAAGGCGATGTAGAAGGTTTAGCTTCAAATCCATTCGAAACAAATGATTTAGTTTAAAACTCTTGGGATATAAGTGATATAGCTTTAAATGCAGACGACACAAACGAGTTAGCTTCAAATCCATGCGAAACACATGATTTAGCTGCAAATCAATGCGACGTAGAAGGTTTAGCATCAAATCCATGCGAAACCAATGATTTAGCTTCGGATACTTGCGATATAAGTGACATAGCTACAAATGCAGAGGAAACAAACGAGATAGCACCAAATCCAAGCGAATCACATGATTTAGCATCAAATCAATGCGATTTAGAAGGTTTAGCTTCAAATCCATGCGATACAAAAGATTGAGCTTCAAACACTTGGGATATAGGTGATATAGATTCAACTGCATACGAAACAAACTAGTTAGCTTCAAAACCAAGCGAAACACATGATTTAGCTTCATATCAATGCGGTGTAGAAGGTTTAGCTTCAAATGCATGCGAAACAAATGATTTAGCATTAGATACTTGCGATATAAGTGATATAGTTTCAAATGCAGGGGAAACAGTGGAGTTAGCTTCAAATCCATGAGAAGCACATGATTTAGCTGCAAATCAATGCGATGTAGAAGGTTTAGCTTCAAATCCATGCGAAATCAATGATTTAGCTTCAGATACTTGCGGTATAAGTGATATAGCTTCGATTGCAGGGGAAACAAACGACTTAGCTTCAAACACTTGGGATATAAGTGACATAGCTTCAAATGCAGAGGAAACAAACGAGATAGCACCAAATCCAAGCGAATCACATGATTTAGCATCAAATCAATGCGATTTAGAAGGTTTAGCTTCAAATCCATGCGATACAAAAGATTGAGCTTCAAACACTTGGGATATAGGTGATATAGATTCAACTGCATACGAAACAAACTAGTTAGCTTCAAAACCAAGCGAAACACATGATTTAGCTTCATATCAATGCGGTGTAGAAGGTTTAGCTTCAAATGCATGCGAAACAAATGATTTAGCATTAGATACTTGCGATATAAGTGATATAGTTTCAAATGCAGGGGAAACAGTGGAGTTAGCTTCAAATCCATGAGAAGCACATGATTTAGCTGCAAATCAATGCGATGTAGAAGGTTTAGCTTCAAATCCATGCGAAATCAATGATTTAGCTTCAGATACTTGCGGTATAAGTGATATAGCTTCGATTGCAGGGGAAACAAACGACTTAGCTTCAAACACTTGGGATATAAGTGACATAGCTTCAAATGCAGAGGAAACAAACGAGATAGCACCAAATCCAATCGAATCACATGATTTAGCTTCATATCAATGCGATTTAGAAGGTTTAGCTTCAAATCCATGCGGTACAAAAGATTGAGATTCTAACACTTGGGTTATAGGTGATATAGATTCAACTGCATACGAAACAAACGAGTTAGCTTCAAAACCAAGCGAAACACATGATTTAGCTTCATATCAATGCGGTGTAGAAGGTTTAGCTTCAAATCCATGCGAAACAAATGATTTAGCATTAGATACTTGCGATATAAGTGATATAGTTTCAAATGCAGGGGAAACAAACGATTTAGCTTCAAGTCCATGCGAAACACATGATTTAGCTGCAAATCAATGCGATGTAGAATGTTTAGCTTCAAATCCATGCGAAACAAATGATTTAGCATCAGATACTTGCGATATAAGTGATATAGTTTGAAATGCAGGGGAAACAGTGGAGTTAGCTTCAAATCCATGAGAAGCACATGATTTAGGTGCAAATCAATGCGATGTAGAAGGTTTAGCTTCAAATCCATGCGAAATCAATGATTTAGCTTCAGACAATTGCGGTATAAGTGATATAGCTTCAAATGCAGACGAAACAAACGAGTTAGCTTCAAATCCATGCGAAACACGTGATTTAGCTTCAAATCAATGCGATGTAGAAGGTTTTGCTTCAAATCAATGCGATGTGGAAGGTTTAGCTTCAAATCCATGCGAAATCAATGATTTTGCTTCAGTTGCTTGCGGTATAAGTGATATAGCTTCAAATGCAGACGAAACAAACGAGTTAGCTTCAAAGCCAAGCGAATCACATGATTTATCTTCAAATCAATGCGATGTAGAAGGTTTAGCTGCAAATCAATCCGATGTATAAGGTTTAGCTTCAAATCCATGCGAAACAAATGATTTAGATTCAGATACTTGCGATATAAGAGATATAGCTTCAAATGGAGACGAAACAAACGAGATAGATTCAAATCCATGCGACACACATGATTTATCTTCAAATCAATGTGATATAGAAGGTTTTGCTTCAAATCAATGCGATGTAGAAGGTTTAGCTTCAAATCAATGCGATGTAGAAGGTTTAGCTGCAAATCAATCCGATGTATAAGGTTTAGCTTCAAATCCATGCGAAACAAATGATTTAGCATCAGATACTTGCGATATAAGTGATATAGCTTCAAATGCAGACGAAACAACCGAGTTAGCTTTTAAAATCCATGCGAAACACATGATTTAGCTACAAATAAATGCGATGTAGAAGGTTTAGCTTCAAATCCATGCGAAACAAATGATTAAGCATGATATACTTGCGATATAATTGATATAGCTTCAAATGCAGACGAAACAAACGAGTTAGCTTCAAGACCATGCAACACACATGATTTAGCTTCAAATCAGTTCGGTTTAGAAGGTTTAGATTCAAATCCAGGCGAAACTCATGATTAAGCTGCAAATCAATGCGATGTAGAAGGTTTAGCTTCAAATCCATGCGAAATCAATGATTTAGCTTCAGACAATTGCGGTATAAGTGATATAGCTTCAAATGCAGACGAAACAAACGAGTTAGCTTCAAATCCATGCGAAACACGTGATTTAGCTTCAAATCAATGCGATGTAGAAGGTTTTGCTTCAAATCAATGCGATGTGGAAGGTTTAGCTTCAAATCCATGCGAAATCAATGATTTTGCTTCAGTTGCTTGCGGTATAAGTGATATAGCTTCAAATGCAGACGAAACAAACGAGTTAGCTTCAAAGCCAAGCGAATCACATGATTTATCTTCAAATCAATGCGATGTAGAAGGTTTAGCTGCAAATCAATCCGATGTATAAGGTTTAGCTTCAAATCCATGCGAAACAAATGATTTAGATTCAGATACTTGCGATATAAGAGATATAGCTTCAAATGGAGACGAAACAAACGAGATAGATTCAAATCCAAGCGACACACATGATTTAGCTTCAAATCAATGCGATATAGAAGGTTTTGCTTCAAATCAATGCGATGTAGAAGGTTTAGCTTCAAATCAATGCGATGTAGAAGGTTTAGCTGCAAATCAATCCGATGTATAAGGTTTAGCTTCAAATCCATGCGAAACAAATGATTTAGCATCAGATACTTGCGATATAAGTGATATAGCTTCAAATGCAGACGAAACAACCGAGTTAGCTTTTAAAATCCATGCGAAACACATGATTTAGCTACAAATAAATGCGATGTAGAAGGTTTAGCTTCAAATCCATGCGAAACAAATGATTAAACATGATATACTTGCGATATAATTGATATAGCTTCAAATGCAGACGAAACAAACGAGTTAGCTTCAAGACCATGCAACACACATGATTTAGCTTCAAATCAGTTCGGTTTAGAAGGGTTAGATTCAAATCCAGGCGAAACTCATGATTAAGCTGCAAATCAATGCGATGTAGAAGGTTTAGCTTCAAATCCATGCGAACCAAATGATTTTTCTTCAAATACATACGATACAAGTGATATAGCTTCAAATGCAGGCGAAACAAACGAGATAGCTTCAAAGCCAAGTGAATCACGTGATTTAGCTTCAAATAAATGCGAAGTAGAAGTCTTAGGTTCAAATCCATGCGGAACAAATGATTTAGCTTCGAATACTTGCAATATAAGTGATATAGATTAAACTGCAGGCGAAGCAAACGTGTTAGCTTCAAATCCATGTGAAACAAATGATTTTTTTCAAATACTTGCGATACACGTGAGATAGCTACAAGTGCAGGCGAAACAAGTTAACTTTCAATTCCATGCGAAACACATGATATAGCTTAAAATTCATGCGAAACACATCGATTAGCTTCAAATTCGTGCGAGACAATTGATTTAGCTTCAAATCCATGCGAAACATATGATTAAGCTTCAAACACTTGGGATATAGGTGATATAGCTTCAGCTGCATGCGAACCAAACGAGTTAGCTTCAAATCCATGCAAAACACATGATTAAGCTTCAAATGCATGCGACGGACAAGATTTAGGTTCAAATTCATGCGAAACAACTGGTTTAGCTTCAAATCCATGCGAAACAAATGATTTAGCATCAGATACTTGTGATATAAGTGGTGTAGCTTCAAATGCAGGCGAAACAAACTAGTTAGCTTCAAATCCATGCGAAACTCATGATTTAGCTTGAAATGCATGCTAAAGACAAGATTTAGGTTCAAATTCATGCGAAACACATGACTTAGATTCAAATTCATGCGAAACAAATGATTTAGATTCAGGTACTTGTGATATATATGATTTAGCATCAACTGCATACGAAACAAACGAGTTAGATTCAAATACATGCGAAACACATGATTTAGCTTCAAATCAATGCGATGTAGAAGGTTTTGCTTCAAATCCATGCCAAACAAATGATTTAGCTTCAAATCAATGCGATGTAGAAGGATTAACTTCAAATCAATGCGATGTAGAAGGTTTAGCTTCAAATCCATGCGAAACAATTGATTTAGCTTCAGATACTTGCGATACAAGTGATATAGGTTCAAATGCAGACGAAACAAACGAGACAGCTTCAAATCCATGCGAAACAAATGATTTAGCTCCAAACGCTTGGGATATAAGTGAGATAGCTTTAAATGCAGACGACACAAACGAGTCAGCTTCAAATCCGTGCGAAACACATGATTTAGTCGCAAATCAATGCGATGTAGAAGGTTAAGCTTCAAATCCATGCGAAACACATGATTTAGCCGCAAATCATTGCGATGTAGAAGGTTTAGCTTCAAATCCATGAGAAGCACATGATTTAGGTGCAAATCAATGCGATGTAGAAGGTTTAGCTTCAAATCCATGCGAAATCAATGATTTAGCTTCAGACAATTGCGGTATAAGTGATATAGCTTCAAATGCAGACGAAACAAACGAGTTAGCTTCAAATCCATGCGAAACACGTGATTTAGCTTCAAATCAATGCGATGTAGAAGGTTTTGCTTCAAATCAATGCGATGTGGAAGGTTTAGCTTCAAATCCATGCGAAATCAATGATTTTGCTTCAGTTGCTTGCGGTATAAGTGATATAGCTTCAAATGCAGACGAAACAAACGAGTTAGCTTCAAAGCCAAGCGAATCACATGATTTATCTTCAAATCAATGCGATGTAGAAGGTTTAGCTGCAAATCAATCCGATGTATAAGGTTTAGCTTCAAATCCATGCGAAACAAATGATTTAGATTCAGATACTTGCGGTATAAGTGATATAGCTTCAAATGCAGACGAAACAAACGAGTTAGCTTCAAATCCATGCGAAACACGTGATTTAGCTTCAAATCAATGCGATGTAGAAGGTTTTGCTTCAAATCAATGCGATGTGGAAGGTTTAGCTTCAAATCCATGCGAAATCAATGATTTTGCTTCAGTTGCTTGCGGTATAAGTGATATAGCTTCAAATGCAGACGAAACAAACGAGTTAGCTTCAAAGCCAAGCGAATCACATGATTTATCTTCAAATCAATGCGATGTAGAAGGTTTAGCTGCAAATCAATCCGATGTATAAGGTTTAGCTTCAAATCCATGCGAAACAAATGATTTAGCTTCAAACACTTGCGATATAAGAGATATAGCTTCAAATGCAGACGAAACAAACGAGTTAGCTTCAAATCCATGCGAAACACATGATTTAGCAGCAAATAAATGCGAAGTAGAACGCTTAGCTTCAAATCCATGCGAAACACATGATTGAAATGCAAATCAATGCGATGTAGAAGGTTTAGCTTGAAATCCATGAGAAAAAAATGATTGAGCTTCACACACTTCGGGTATAGGTGATATAGCTTCAAATGCAGACGAATCAATCGGGTTGGTTTCAAAATCCATGCGATACACATGATTAACCTTCAAATCAATTGCGCAGTAGAAAGCTTAGCTTCAAATCTATACGGAACAAATGATTTAGCTGCAGATAATTGCGACACAAGTGTTATAGGTTCAAATGCAGACGAAACAAACGAGCTAGCTTCAACTCCATGATAAATACATGATTTAGCTACAAATCAAGGCGATGTAGAAGGTTTAGCTTCAAATCCATTCGAAACAAATGATTTAGTTTAAAACTCTTGGGATATAAGTGATATAGCTTTAAATGCAGACGACACAAACGAGTTAGCTTCAAATCCATGCGAAACACATGATTTAGCATCAAATCAATGCGATATAGAAGGTTTAGCTTCAAATCCATGCGATACAAAAGATTGAGCTTCAAACACTTGGGATATAGGTGATATAGATTCAACTGCATACGAAACAAACTAGTTAGCTTCAAAACCAAGCGAAACACATGATTTAGCTTCATATCAATGCGGTGTAGAAGGTTTAGCTTCAAATGCATGCGAAACAAATGATTTAGCATTAGATACTTGCGATATAAGTGATATAGTTTCAAATGCAGGGGAAACAGTGGAGTTAGCTTCAAATCCATGAGAAGCACATGATTTAGCTGCAAATCAATGCGATGTAGAAGGTTTAGCTTCAAATCCATGCGAAATCAATGATTTAGCTTCAGATACTTGCGGTATAAGTGATATAGCTTCGATTGCAGGGGAAACAAACGACTTAGCTTCAAACACTTGGGATATAAGTGACATAGCTTCAAATGCAGAGGAAACAAACGAGATAGCACCAAATCCAAGCGAATCACATGATTTAGCATCAAATCAATGCGATTTAGAAGGTTTAGCTTCAAATCCATGCGATACAAAAGATTGAGCTTCAAACACTTGGGATATAGGTGATATAGATTCAACTGCATACGAAACAAACTAGTTAGCTTCAAAACCAAGCGAAACACATGATTTAGCTTCATATCAATGCGGTGTAGAAGGTTTAGCTTCAAATGCATGCGAAACAAATGATTTAGCATTAGATACTTGCGATATAAGTGATATAGTTTCAAATGCAGGGGAAACAGTGGAGTTAGCTTCAAATCCATGAGAAGCACATGATTTAGCTGCAAATCAATGCGATGTAGAAGGTTTAGCTTCAAATCCATGCGAAATCAATGATTTAGCTTCAGATACTTGCGATATAAGTGATATAGTTTGAAATGCAGGGGAAACAGTGGAGTTAGCTTCAAATCCATGAGAAGCACATGATTTAGGTGCAAATCAATGCGATGTAGAAGGTTTAGCTTCAAATCCATGCGAAATCAATGATTTAGCTTCAGACAATTGCGGTATAAGTGATATAGCTTCAAATGCAGACGAAACAAACGAGTTAGCTTCAAATCCATGCGAAACACGTGATTTAGCTTCAAATCAATGCGATGTAGAAGGTTTTGCTTCAAATCAATGCGATGTGGAAGGTTTAGCTTCAAATCCATGCGAAATCAATGATTTTGCTTCAGTTGCTTGCGGTATAAGTGATATAGCTTCAAATGCAGACGAAACAAACGAGTTAGCTTCAAAGCCAAGCGAATCACATGATTTATCTTCAAATCAATGCGATGTAGAAGGTTTAGCTGCAAATCAATCCGATGTATAAGGTTTAGCTTCAAATCCATGCGAAACAAATGATTTAGATTCAGATACTTGCGATATAAGAGATATAGCTTCAAATGGAGACGAAACAAACGAGATAGATTCAAATCCATGCGACACACATGATTTATCTTCAAATCAATGTGATATAGAAGGTTTTGCTTCAAATCAATGCGATGTAGAAGGTTTAGCTTCAAATCAATGCGATGTAGAAGGTTTAGCTGCAAATCAATCCGATGTATAAGGTTTAGCTTCAAATCCATGCGAAACAAATGATTTAGCATCAGATACTTGCGATATAAGTGATATAGCTTCAAATGCAGACGAAACAACCGAGTTAGCTTTTAAAATCCATGCGAAACACATGATTTAGCTACAAATAAATGCGATGTAGAAGGTTTAGCTTCAAATCCATGCGAAACAAATGATTAAGCATGATATACTTGCGATATAATTGATATAGCTTCAAATGCAGACGAAACAAACGAGTTAGCTTCAAGACCATGCAACACACATGATTTAGCTTCAAATCAGTTCGGTTTAGAAGGTTTAGATTCAAATCCAGGCGAAACTCATGATTAAGCTGCAAATCAATGCGATGTAGAAGGTTTAGCTTCAAATCCATGCGAAATCAATGATTTAGCTTCAGACAATTGCGGTATAAGTGATATAGCTTCAAATGCAGACGAAACAAACGAGTTAGCTTCAAATCCATGCGAAACACGTGATTTAGCTTCAAATCAATGCGATGTAGAAGGTTTTGCTTCAAATCAATGCGATGTGGAAGGTTTAGCTTCAAATCCATGCGAAATCAATGATTTTGCTTCAGTTGCTTGCGGTATAAGTGATATAGCTTCAAATGCAGACGAAACAAACGAGTTAGCTTCAAAGCCAAGCGAATCACATGATTTATCTTCAAATCAATGCGATGTAGAAGGTTTAGCTGCAAATCAATCCGATGTATAAGGTTTAGCTTCAAATCCATGCGAAACAAATGATTTAGATTCAGATACTTGCGATATAAGAGATATAGCTTCAAATGGAGACGAAACAAACGAGATAGATTCAAATCCAAGCGACACACATGATTTAGCTTCAAATCAATGCGATATAGAAGGTTTTGCTTCAAATCAATGCGATGTAGAAGGTTTAGCTTCAAATCAATGCGATGTAGAAGGTTTAGCTGCAAATCAATCCGATGTATAAGGTTTAGCTTCAAATCCATGCGAAACAAATGATTTAGCATCAGATACTTGCGATATAAGTGATATAGCTTCAAATGCAGACGAAACAACCGAGTTAGCTTTTAAAATCCATGCGAAACACATGATTTAGCTACAAATAAATGCGATGTAGAAGGTTTAGCTTCAAATCCATGCGAAACAAATGATTAAACATGATATACTTGCGATATAATTGATATAGCTTCAAATGCAGACGAAACAAACGAGTTAGCTTCAAGACCATGCAACACACATGATTTAGCTTCAAATCAGTTCGGTTTAGAAGGGTTAGATTCAAATCCAGGCGAAACTCATGATTAAGCTGCAAATCAATGCGATGTAGAAGGTTTAGCTTCAAATCCATGCGAACCAAATGATTTTTCTTCAAATACATACGATACAAGTGATATAGCTTCAAATGCAGGCGAAACAAACGAGATAGCTTCAAAGCCAAGTGAATCACGTGATTTAGCTTCAAATAAATGCGAAGTAGAAGTCTTAGGTTCAAATCCATGCGGAACAAATGATTTAGCTTCGAATACTTGCAATATAAGTGATATAGATTAAACTGCAGGCGAAGCAAACGTGTTAGCTTCAAATCCATGTGAAACAAATGATTTTTTTCAAATACTTGCGATACACGTGAGATAGCTACAAGTGCAGGCGAAACAAGTTAACTTTCAATTCCATGCGAAACACATGATATAGCTTAAAATTCATGCGAAACACATCGATTAGCTTCAAATTCGTGCGAGACAATTGATTTAGCTTCAAATCCATGCGAAACATATGATTAAGCTTCAAACACTTGGGATATAGGTGATATAGCTTCAGCTGCATGCGAACCAAACGAGTTAGCTTCAAATCCATGCAAAACACATGATTAAGCTTCAAATGCATGCGACGGACAAGATTTAGGTTCAAATTCATGCGAAACAACTGGTTTAGCTTCAAATCCATGCGAAACAAATGATTTAGCATCAGATACTTGTGATATAAGTGGTGTAGCTTCAAATGCAGGCGAAACAAACTAGTTAGCTTCAAATCCATGCGAAACTCATGATTTAGCTTGAAATGCATGCTAAAGACAAGATTTAGGTTCAAATTCATGCGAAACACATGACTTAGATTCAAATTCATGCGAAACAAATGATTTAGATTCAGGTACTTGTGATATATATGATTTAGCATCAACTGCATACGAAACAAACGAGTTAGATTCAAATACATGCGAAACACATGATTTAGCTTCAAATCAATGCGATGTAGAAGGTTTTGCTTCAAATCCATGCCAAACAAATGATTTAGCTTCAAATCAATGCGATGTAGAAGGATTAACTTCAAATCAATGCGATGTAGAAGGTTTAGCTTCAAATCCATGCGAAACAATTGATTTAGCTTCAGATACTTGCGATACAAGTGATATAGGTTCAAATGCAGACGAAACAAACGAGACAGCTTCAAATCCATGCGAAACAAATGATTTAGCTCCAAACGCTTGGGATATAAGTGAGATAGCTTTAAATGCAGACGACACAAACGAGTCAGCTTCAAATCCGTGCGAAACACATGATTTAGTCGCAAATCAATGCGATGTAGAAGGTTAAGCTTCAAATCCATGCGAAACACATGATTTAGCCGCAAATCATTGCGATGTAGAAGGTTTAGCTTCAAATCCATGAGAAGCACATGATTTAGGTGCAAATCAATGCGATGTAGAAGGTTTAGCTTCAAATCCATGCGATACAAAAGATTGAGCTTCAAACACTTGGGATATAGGTGATATAGATTCAACTGCATACGAAACAAACTAGTTAGCTTCAAAACCAAGCGAAACACATGATTTAGCTTCATATCAATGCGGTGTAGAAGGTTTAGCTTCAAATGCATGCGAAACAAATGATTTAGCATTAGATACTTGCGATATAAGTGATATAGTTTCAAATGCAGGGGAAACAGTGGAGTTAGCTTCAAATCCATGAGAAGCACATGATTTAGGTGCAAATCAATGCGATGTAGAAGGTTTAGCTTCAAATCCATGCGAAATCAATGATTTAGCTTCAGACAATTGCGGTATAAGTGATATAGCTTCAAATGCAGACGAAACAAACGAGTTAGCTTCAAATCCATGCGAAACACGTGATTTAGCTTCAAATCAATGCGATGTAGAAGGTTTTGCTTCAAATCAATGCGATGTGGAAGGTTTCGCTTCAAATCCATGCGAAATCAATGATTTTGCTTCAGTTGCTTGCGGTATAAGTGATATAGCTTCAAATGCAGACGAAACAAACGAGTTAGCTTCAAAGCCAAGCGAATCACATGATTTATCTTCAAATCAATGCGATGTAGAAGGTTTAGCTGCAAATCAATCCGATGTATAAGGTTTAGCTTCAAATCCATGCGAAACAAATGATTTAGATTCAGATACTTGCGATATAAGAGATATAGCTTCAAATGGAGACGAAACAAACGAGATAGATTCAAATCCATGCGACACACATGATTTAGCTTCAAATCAATGCGATATAGAAGGTTTTGCTTCAAATCAATGCGATGTAGAAGGTTTAGCTTCAAATCAATGCGATGTAGAAGGTTTAGCTGCAAATCAATCCGATGTATAAGGTTTAGCTTCAAATCCATGCGAAACAAATGATTTAGCATCAGATACTTGCGATATAAGTGATATAGCTTCAAATGCAGACGAAACAACCGAGTTAGCTTTTAAAATCCATGCGAAACACATGATTTAGCTACAAATAAATGCGATGTAGAAGGTTTAGCTTCAAATCCATGCGAAACAAATGATTAAGCATGATATACTTGCGATATAATTGATATAGCTTCAAATGCAGACGAAACAAACGAGTTAGCTTCAAGACCATGCAACACACATGATTTAGCTTCAAATCAGTTCGGTTTAGAAGGTTTAGATTCAAATCCAGGCGAAACTCATGATTAAGCTGCAAATCAATGCGATGTAGAAGGTTTAGCTTCAAATCCATGCGAAATCAATGATTTAGCTTCAGACAATTGCGGTATAAGTGATATAGCTTCAAATGCAGACGAAACAAACGAGTTAGCTTCAAATCCATGCGAAACACGTGATTTAGCTTCAAATCAATGCGATGTAGAAGGTTTTGCTTCAAATCAATGCGATGTGGAAGGTTTAGCTTCAAATCCATGCGAAATCAATGATTTTGCTTCAGTTGCTTGCGGTATAAGTGATATAGCTTCAAATGCAGACGAAACAAACGAGTTAGCTTCAAAGCCAAGCGAATCACATGATTTATCTTCAAATCAATGCGATGTAGAAGGTTTAGCTGCAAATCAATCCGATGTATAAGGTTTAGCTTCAAATCCATGCGAAACAAATGATTTAGATTCAGATACTTGCGATATAAGAGATATAGCTTCAAATGGAGACGAAACAAACGAGATAGATTCAAATCCATGCGACACACATGATTTAGCTTCAAATCAATGCGATATAGAAGGTTTTGCTTCAAATCAATGCGATGTAGAAGGTTTAGCTTCAAATCAATGCGATGTAGAAGGTTTAGCTGCAAATCAATCCGATGTATAAGGTTTAGCTTCAAATCCATGCGAAACAAATGATTTAGCATCAGATACTTGCGATATAAGTGATATAGCTTCAAATGCAGACGAAACAACCGAGTTAGCTTTTAAAATCCATGCGAAACACATGATTTAGCTACAAATAAATGCGATGTAGAAGGTTTAGCTTCAAATCCATGCGAAACAAATGATTAAACATGATATACTTGCGATATAATTGATATAGCTTCAAATGCAGACGAAACAAACGAGTTAGCTTCAAGACCATGCAACACACATGATTTAGCTTCAAATCAGTTCGGTTTAGAAGGTTTAGATTCAAATCCAGGCGAAACTCATGATTAAGCTGCAAATCAATGCGATGTAGAAGGTTTAGCTTCAAATCCATGCGATGTAGAAGGTTTAGCTTCAAATCCATGCGAAACAATTGATTTAGCTTCAGATACTTGCGATACAAGTGATATAGGTTCAAATGCAGACGAAACAAACGAGACAGCTTCAAATCCATGCGAAACAAATGATTTAGCTCCAAACGCTTGGGATATAAGTGAGATAGCTTTAAATGCAGACGACACAAACGAGTCAGCTTCAAATCCGTGCGAAACACATGATTTAGTCGCAAATCAATGCGATGTAGAAGGTTAAGCTTCAAATCCATGCGAAACACATGATTTAGCCGCAAATCATTGCGATGTAGAAGGTTTAGCTTCAAATCCATGCGAAACACATGATTTAGCTGCAAATCAATGCGATTTAGAAGGTTTAACTTCAAATCCATGCGAAACAAATGACTTAGCTTCGGATACTTGCGATATAAGTGTTGTAGCATCAAATGGAGACGAAACAAACGAGTTAGCTTCAAGTCCATGCGACACACATGATTTAGCTTCAAATCAATTCGGTTTAGAAGGTTTAGATTCAAATCCAAGCGAAACACAAGATTTAGCTGCAAATCAATGCGATGTAGAAGGTTTAGCTTCAAATCCATGCGAACCAAATGATTTTTCTTCAAATACATACGATACAAGTGATATAGCTTCAAATGCAGGCGAAACAAACGAGTTAGCTTCAAAGCCAGGCGAATCACATGATTTAGCTTCAAATCAATGCGATTTAGAAGGTATAGCTTCAAATCCATGCGAAACAAATGATTAAGCTTCAAACACTTGGGATATAGGTGATATAACTGCAGCTGCATGCGAAACAAACGAGTTAGCTTCAAATCCATGCGAAACACATGATGGAACTGCAAATCAATGCGATGTAGAAGCTTTAGCTTCGAATCCATGCGAAACAAATGATTTACCATCAGATACTTGCGATATAAGTGATATAGCTTCAAATGCAGACGAAACAAACGAGATAGCCTCAAATCCATGCGAAACACATGATTGAACTGCAAATCAATGCGATGTAGAAGGTTTAGCTTCAAATCCATGCGAAGCAAATGATTTTTCTTCAAATACATACGATTCAAGTGATATAGCTTCAAATGCAGGCGAAACAAACGAGATAGCTTCAAAGCCAAGCGAATCACATGATTTAGCTTCAAATAAATGCGAAGTAGAAGCCTTAGGTTCAAATCCATGCGGAACAAATGATTTAGCTTCGAATACTTGCAATATAAGTGATATAGATTAAACTGCAGGCGAAGCAAACGAGTTAGCTTCAAATCCATGCGAAACAAATGATTTTTTTCAAATACTTGCGATACAAGTGATATAGCTACAAGTGCAGGCGAAACAAGTTAACTTCAATTCCATGCGAAACACATGATATAGCTTAAAATTCATGCGAAACACATCGATTAGCTTCAAATTCGTGCGAGACAAATGATTTAGCTTCAAATCCATGCGAAACATATGATTAAGCTTCAAACACTTGGGATATAGGTGATATAGCTTCAGCTGCATGCGAACCAAACGAGTTAGCTTCAAATCCATGTGAAACAAATGATCTTTTTCAAATACTTGCGATACACGTGAGATAGCTACAAGTGCAGGCGAAACAAGTTAACTTTCAATTCCATGCGAAACACATGATATAGCTTAAAATTCATGCGAAACACATCGATTAGCTTCAAATTCGTGCGAGACAATTGATTTAGCTTCAAAACCATGCGAAACATATGATTAAGCTTCAAACACTTGGGATATAGGTGATAT
Source organism: Megalopta genalis (assembly GCF_051020955.1). Taxonomy (NCBI): domain Eukaryota; kingdom Metazoa; phylum Arthropoda; class Insecta; order Hymenoptera; family Halictidae; genus Megalopta; species Megalopta genalis. The sequence continues at coordinate 24,715 of NW_027477167.1, forward strand.
AGCTTCAGCTGCATGCGAAACAAACGAGTTAGCTTCAAATCCATGCGAAACACATGATTGAACTGCAAATCAATGCGATGTAGAAGCTTTAGCTTCGAATCCATGCGAAACAAATGATTTACCATCAGATACTTGCGATATAAGTGATATAGCTTCAAATGCAGACGAAACAAACGAGATAGCTTCAAATCCATGCGAAACACATGATTGAACTGCAAATCAATGCGATGTAGAAGGTTTAGCTACAAATCCATGCGAAACACATCATTTAGCTTGAATCACTTGCGATATAAGTGAAATAGTTTCAAATGCAGACGAAACAGACGAGTTAGCTTCAAATCCATGCGAAACACATGATTGAACTGCAAATCAATGCGATGTAGAAGGTTTAGCTTCGAATCCATGCGAAACAAATGATGTAGCTTCTAACACTCGGTATATAAGTGATATAGCTTCACATGCAGACGAAACAAACGTGTTAGCTTCAAATCCATGCGACACAAATGATTTAGCATGAGATACTTTCGATATAAGTGATATAGCTTCAAATGAAAAGGAAACAAACGATGTAGCTTCAAGTCCATGCGAAACACAAGTTTTAGTTGCAAATCAATGCGATGTAGAAGGTTTAACTTCAAATCCATGCGAAACACATCATTTAGCTGCAAATCAATGCGATGTAGAAGGTTTAGATTCAAATTAATGCGATGTAGAAGGTTTTGCTTCAAATCCATGCAAAACACATGATTAAGCTTCAAATGCATGCGACGGACAAGATTTAGGTTCAAATTCATGCGAAACAAATGGTTTAGCTTCAAATCCATGCGAAACAAATGATTTAGCATCAGATACTTGTGATATAAGTGGTGTAGCTTCAAATGCAGGCGAAACAAACTAGTTAGCTTCAAATCCATGCGAAACTCATGATTTAGCTTGAAATGCATGCTAAAGACAAGATTTAGGTTCAAATTCATGCGAAACACATGACTTAGATTCAAATTCATGCGAAACAAATGATTTAGATTCAGGTACTTGTGATATATATGATTTAGCATCAACTGCATACGAAACAAACGAGTTAGATTCAAATACATGCGAAACACATGATTTAGCTTCAAATCAATGCGATGTAGAAGGTTTTGCTTCAAATCCATGCCAAACAAATGATTTAGCTTCAAATCAATGCGATGTAGAAGGATTAACTTCAAATCAATGCGATGTAGAAGGTTTAGCTTCAAATCCATGCGAAACAATTGATTTAGCTTCAGATACTTGCGATACAAGTGATATAGGTTCAAATGCAGACGAAACAAACGAGACAGCTTCAAATCCATGCGAAACAGATGATTTAGCTTCAAACGCTTGGGATATAAGTGAGATAGCTTTAAATGCAGACGACACAAACGAGTCAGCTTCAAATCCATGCGAAACACATGATTTAGCTTCAAATAAATGCGATTTAGAAGGTTTAACTTCAAATCCATGCGAAACAAATGACTTAGCTTCGGATACTTGCGATATAAGTGTTGTAGCATCAAATGCAGGAGAAACAAACAAATTAGCTCCAAATCCATGCACAACACATGATTTAGCTGCAAATCAATGCGGTGTAGAAGGTTTAGATTCAAATCCAGGCGAAACACATGATTTAGCTGCAAATCAATGCGAAGTAGAAGTCTTAGGTTCAAATCCATGCGGAACAAATGATTTAGCTTCGAATACTTGCAATATAAGTGATATGGATTCAACTGCAGGCGAAGTAAAGGAGTTAGCTTCAAATCCATGCGAAACAAATGATTTTTTTCAAATACTTGCGTTACAAGTGATATAGCTACAAGTGCAGGCGAAACAAGTTACCTTCAATTCCATGTGAAACATATGATATAGTTAAAAATTCATGCGAAACACATCGATTAGCTTCAAATTCGTGCGAGACAAATGATTTAGGTTCAAATCCATGCGAAACACATGATTTAGCTGCAAATCAATGAGATATAGAAGGTTTAGCTTCAAATCCATGCGAACCAAATGATTTTTCTTCAAATATATACGATACAAGTGATAAAGCTTCAAATGCAGGCGAAACAAACGAGTCAGCTTCAAAGCCAGGCGAATCACATGATTTAGCTTCAAAGCAATGCGATTTAGAAGGTATAGCTTCAAATCCATGCGAGACAAATGATTAAGCTTCAAACACTTGGGATATAGGTGATATAGCTTCAGCTGCATGCGAAACAAACGAGTTAGCTTCAAATCCATGCGAAACACATGATTGAACTGCAAATCAATGCGATGTAGAAGGTTTAGCTACAAATCCATGCGAAACACATCATTTAGCTTGAACCACTTGAGATATAATTGAAATAGTTTGAAATGCAGACGAAACAGACGAGTTAGCTTCAAATCCATACGAAACACATGATTGAACTGCAAATCAATGCGATGTAGAAGGTTAAGCTTCGAATCCATGCGAAACAAATGATGTAGCTTCTAACACTCGGGATATAAGTGATATAGCTTCACATGCAGACGAAACAAACGTGTTAGCTTCAAATCCATGCGAAACACATGATTTAGCCGCAAATCAATGCGATGTAGAAGGTTAAGCTTCAAATCCATGCGAAACACATGATTTAGCAGCAAATCAATGCGATGTAGAAGGTTTAGCTTCAAATCCATGCGAAACCAATGATTTAGCTTCAGATACTTGCGATATAAGTGGCATAGCTTCAAATTCAGACGAATCAAACCAGTTAGCTTCAATTCCATGCGAAACACATGATTTAGCAGCAAATCAATGCGATGTAGAACGTTTAGCTTTAAATCCATGCGATACAAACGATTGAGCTTCAAACACTTGGGATATACGTGATATAGCTTCAACTGCATACGCAACAAACGAGTTAGCTTCAAAACCAAGCGAAACACATGAGTTAGCTGCATATCAATGCGGTGTAGAAGGTTTAGCTTCAAATCCATGCGAAACAAATGATTTAGATTATTATACTTGCGATATAAGTGACATAGCTTCAAATGCAGAAGAAACAAACGCGTTAGCTTCAAATCCGAGCGAATCACATGATTTATCTTCAAATCAATGCGATTTAGAAGGTTTAGCTTCATATCCATGCGATACAAAAGATTGAGCTTCAAACACTTGGGATATAGATGATATAGCTTCAACTGCATACGCAACAAACGAGTTAGCTTCAAAACCTAGCGAAACACATGATTTAGCTTCATATCAATGCGGTGTAGAAGGTTTAGTTTCAAATCGATGCGAAACAAATGATTTAGCTTCAAACACTTGGGATATAAGTGATATAGCTTCAAAATCAGACAAAGCAATCGAGTTAGCTTCAAAATCCATGCGAACCACATGATTTATCAGCAAATCAATGCGATGTAGAAGGTTTAGCTTCAAATCCATACGAAAACCAATAATTAAGCATCAGATACTTGCGATATAAGTGGCGTAGATTCAAATGCAGACGAAACAAACCAGTTAGATTCAATTCCATGCGAAACACATGATTTAGCAGCAAAACAATGCGATTTAGAAGGTTTAGCTTCAAATCCATGCGAAGCCAATGACTTAGCTCCAGATTCTTGCAATATAAGTGACATAGCTTTCTATGCAGACGGAACAAACGAATTAGCTTCTAATCCATGCGAAACACATGATTTAGCAGCAAATCAATGCGATGAAGAAGGTTTAGATTCAAATCCATGCGAAACCAATGATTTAGCTTCGAATACTTGCAATATAAGTGATATAGATTAAACTGCAGGCGAAGCAAACGAGTTAGCTTCAAATCCATGCGAAACAAATGATTTTTTTCAAATACTTGCGATACAAGTGATATAGCTACAAGTGCAGGCGAAACAAGTTAACTTCAATTCCATGCGAAACACATGATATAGCTTAAAATTCATGCGAAACACATCGATTAGCTTCAAATTCGTGCGAGACAAATGATTTAGCTTCAAATCCATGCGAAACATATGATTAAGCTTCAAACACTTGGGATATAGGTGATATAGCTTCAGCTGCATGCGAACCAAACGAGTTAGCTTCAAATCCATGTGAAACAAATGATTTTTTTCAAATACTTGCGATACACGTGAGATAGCTACAAGTGCAGGCGAAACAAGTTAACTTTCAATTCCATGCGAAACACATGATATAGCTTAAAATTCATGCGAAACACATCGATTAGCTTCAAATTCGTGCGAGACAATTGATTTAGCTTCAAAACCATGCGAAACAGATGATTAAGCTTCAAACACTTGGGATATAGGTGATATAGCTTCAGCTGCATGCGAAACAAACGAGTTAGCTTCAAATCCATGCGAAACACATGATTGAAATGCAAATCAATGCGATGTAGAAGCTTTAGCTTCGAATCCATGCGAAACAAATGATTTACCATCAGATACTTGCGATATAAGTGATATAGCTTCAAATGCAGACGAAACAAACGAGATAGCCTCAAATCCATGCGAAACACATGATTGAACTGCAAATCAATGCGATGTAGAAGGTTTAGCTTCAAATCCATGCGAAGCAAATGATTTTTCTTCAAATACATACGATTCAAGTGATATAGCTTCAAATGCAGGCGAAACAAACGAGATAGCTTCAAAGCCAAGCGAATCACATGATTTAGCTTCAAATAAATGCGAAGTAGAAGCCTTAGGTTCAAATCCATGCGGAACAAATGATTTAGCTTCGAATACTTGCAATATAAGTGATATAGATTAAACTGCAGGCGAAGCAAACGAGTTAGCTTCAAATCCATGCGAAACAAATGATTTTTTTCAAATACTTGCGATACAAGTGATATAGCTACAAGTGCAGGCGAAACAAGTTAACTTCAATTCCATGCGAAACACATGATATAGCTTAAAATTCATGCGAAACACATCGATTAGCTTCAAATTCGTGCGAGACAAATGATTTAGCTTTAAATCCATGCGAAACATATGATTAAGCTTCAAACACTTGGGATATAGGTGATATAGCTTCAGCTGCATGCGAACCAAACGAGTTAGCTTCAAATCCATGTGAAACAAATGATCTTTTTCAAATACTTGCGATACACGTGAGATAGCTACAAGTGCAGGCGAAACAAGTTAACTTTCAATTCCATGCGAAACACATGATATAGCTTAAAATTCATGCGAAACACATCGATTAGCTTCAAATTCGTGCGAGACAATTGATTTAGCTTCAAAACCATGCGAAACATATGATTAAGCTTCAAACACTTGGGATATAGGTGATATAGCTTCAGCTGCATGCGAAACAAACGAGTTAGCTTCAAATCCATGCGAAACACATGATTGAACTGCAAATCAATGCGATGTAGAAGCTTTAGCTTCGAATCCATGCGAAACAAATGATTTACCATCAGATACTTGCGATATAAGTGATATAGCTTCAAATGCAGACGAAACAAACGAGATAGCTTCAAATCCATGCGAAACACATGATTGAACTGCAAATCAATGCGATGTAGAAGGTTTAGCTACAAATCCATGCGAAACACATCATTTAGCTTGAATCACTTGCGATATAAGTGAAATAGTTTCAAATGCAGACGAAACAGACGAGTTAGCTTCAAATCCATGCGAAACACATGATTGAACTGCAAATCAATGCGATGTAGAAGGTTTAGCTTCGAATCCATGCGAAACAAATGATGTAGCTTCTAACACTCGGTATATAAGTGATATAGCTTCACATGCAGACGAAACAAACGTGTTAGCTTCAAATCCATGCGACACAAATGATTTAGCATGAGATACTTTCGATATAAGTGATATAGCTTCAAATGAAAAGGAAACAAACGATTTAGCTTCAAGTCCATTCGAAACACAAGTTTTAGTTGCAAATCAATGCGATGTAGAAGGTTTAACTTCAAATCCATGCGAAACACATCATTTAGCTGCAAATCAATGCGATGTAGAAGGTTTAGATTCAAATTAATGCGATGTAGAAGGTTTTGCTTCAAATCCATGCAAAACACATGATTAAGCTTCAAATGCATGCGACTGACAAGATTTAGGTTCAAATTCATGCGAAACAAATGGTTTAGCTTCAAATCCATGCGAAACAAATGATTTAGCATCAGATACTTGTGATATAAGTGGTGTAGCTTCAAATGCAGGCGAAACAAACTAGTTAGCTTCAAATCCATGCGAAACTCATGATTTAGCTTGAAATGCATGCTAAAGACAAGATTTAGGTTCAAATTCATGCGAAACACATGACTTAGATTCAAATTCATGCGAAACAAATGATTTAGATTCAGGTACTTGTGATATATATGATTTAGCATCAACTGCATACGAAACAAACGAGTTAGATTCAAATACATGCGAAACACATGATTTAGCTTCAAATCAATGCGATGTAGAAGGTTTTGCTTCAAATCCATGCCAAACAAATGATTTAGCTTCAAATCAATGCGATGTAGAAGGATTAACTTCAAATCAATGCGATGTAGAAGGTTTAGCTTCAAATCCATGCGAAACAAATGATTAAACATGATATACTTGCGATATAATTGATATAGCTTCAAATGCAGACGAAACAAACGAGTTAGCTTCAAGACCATGCAACACACATGATTTAGCTTCAAATCAGTTCGGTTTAGAAGGTTTAGATTCAAATCCAGGCGAAACTCATGATTAAGCTGCAAATCAATGCGATGTAGAAGGTTTAGCTTCAAATCCATGCGAAATCAATGATTTAGCTTCAGACAATTGCGGTATAAGTGATATAGCTTCAAATGCAGACGAAACAAACGAGTTAGCTTCAAATCCATGCGAAACACGTGATTTAGCTTCAAATCAATGCGATGTAGAAGGTTTTGCTTCAAATCAATGCGATGTAGAAGGTTTAGCTGCAAATCAATCCGATGTATAAGGTTTAGCTTCAAATCCATGCGAAACAAATGATTTAGCATCAGATACTTGCGATATAAGTGATATAGCTTCAAATGCAGACGAAACAACCGAGTTAGCTTTTAAAATCCATGCGAAACACATGATTTAGCTACAAATAAATGCGATGTAGAAGGTTTAGCTTCAAATCCATGCGAAACAAATGATTAAACATGATATACTTGCGATATAATTGATATAGCTTCAAATGCAGACGAAACAAACGAGTTAGCTTCAAGACCATGCAACACACATGATTTAGCTTCAAATCAGTTCGGTTTAGAAGGTTTAGATTCAAATCCAGGCGAAACTCATGATTAAGCTGCAAATCAATGCGATGTAGAAGGTTTAGCTTCAAATCCATGCGAACCAAATGATTTTTCTTCAAATACATACGATACAAGTGATATAGCTTCAAATGCAGGCGAAACAAACGAGATAGCTTCAAAGCCAAGTGAATCACGTGATTTAGCTTCAAATAAATGCGAAGTAGAAGTCTTAGGTTCAAATCCATGCGGAACAAATGATTTAGCTTCGAATACTTGCAATATAAGTGATATAGATTAAACTGCAGGCGAAGCAAACGTGTTAGCTTCAAATCCATGTGAAACAAATGATTTTTTTCAAATACTTGCGATACACGTGAGATAGCTACAAGTGCAGGCGAAACAAGTTAACTTTCAATTCCATGCGAAACACATGATATAGCTTAAAATTCATGCGAAACACATCGATTAGCTTCAAATTCGTGCGAGACAATTGATTTAGCTTCAAATCCATGCGAAACATATGATTAAGCTTCAAACACTTGGGATATAGGTGATATAGCTTCAGCTGCATGCGAACCAAACGAGTTAGCTTCAAATCCATGCAAAACACATGATTAAGCTTCAAATGCATGCGACGGACAAGATTTAGGTTCAAATTCATGCGAAACAACTGGTTTAGCTTCAAATCCATGCGAAACAAATGATTTAGCATCAGATACTTGTGATATAAGTGGTGTAGCTTCAAATGCAGGCGAAACAAACTAGTTAGCTTCAAATCCATGCGAAACTCATGATTTAGCTTGAAATGCATGCTAAAGACAAGATTTAGGTTCAAATTCATGCGAAACACATGACTTAGATTCAAATTCATGCGAAACAAATGATTTAGATTCAGGTACTTGTGATATATATGATTTAGCATCAACTGCATACGAAACAAACGAGTTAGATTCAAATACATGCGAAACACATGATTTAGCTTCAAATCAATGCGATGTAGAAGGTTTTGCTTCAAATCCATGCCAAACAAATGATTTAGCTTCAAATCAATGCGATGTAGAAGGATTAACTTCAAATCAATGCGATGTAGAAGGTTTAGCTTCAAATCCATGCGAAACAATTGATTTAGCTTCAGATACTTGCGATACAAGTGATATAGATTCAAATGCAGACGAAACAAACGAGACAGCTTCAAATCCATGCGAAACAAATGATTTAGCTCCAAACGCTTGGGATATAAGTGAGATAGCTTTAAATGCAGACGACACAAACGAGTCAGCTTCAAATCCGTGCGAAACACATGATTTAGTCGCAAATCAATGCGATGTAGAAGGTTAAGCTTCAAATCCATGCGAAACACATGATTTAGCCGCAAATCATTGCGATGTAGAAGGTTTAGCTTCAAATCCATGAGAAGCACATGATTTAGGTGCAAATCAATGCGATGTAGAAGGTTTAGCTTCAAATCCATGCGAAATCAATGATTTAGCTTCAGACAATTGCGGTATAAGTGATATAGCTTCAAATGCAGACGAAACAAACGAGTTAGCTTCAAATCCATGCGAAACACGTGATTTAGCTTCAAATCAATGCGATGTAGAAGGTTTTGCTTCAAATCAATGCGATGTGGAAGGTTTAGCTTCAAATCCATGCGAAACAAATGATTTAGATTCAGATACTTGCGATATAAGAGATATAGCTTCAAATGGAGACGAAACAAACGAGATAGATTCAAATCCATGCGACACACATGATTTAGCTTCAAATCAATGCGATATAGAAGGTTTTGCTTCAAATCAATGCGATGTAGAAGGTTTAGCTTCAAATCAATGCGATGTAGAAGGTTTAGCTGCAAATCAATCCGATGTATAAGGTTTAGCTTCAAATCCATGCGAAACAAATGATTTAGCATCAGATACTTGCGATATAAGTGATATAGCTTCAAATGCAGACGAAACAACCGAGTTAGCTTTAAAATCCATGCGAAACACATGATTTAGCTGCAAATCAATGCGACGTAGAAGGTTTAGCATCAAATCCATGCGAAACCAATGATTTAGCTTCGGATACTTGCGATATAAGTGACATAGCTACAAATGCAGAGGAAACAAACGAGATAGCACCAAATCCAAGCGAATCACATGATTTAGCATCAAATCAATGCGATTTAGAAGGTTTAGCTTCAAATCCATGCGATACAAAAGATTGAGCTTCAAACACTTGGGATATAGGTGATATAGATTCAACTGCATACGAAACAAACTAGTTAGCTTCAAAACCAAGCGAAACACATGATTTAGCTTCATATCAATGCGGTGTAGAAGGTTTAGCTTCAAATGCATGCGAAACAAATGATTTAGCATTAGATACTTGCGATATAAGTGATATAGTTTCAAATGCAGGGGAAACAGTGGAGTTAGCTTCAAATCCATGAGAAGCACATGATTTAGGTGCAAATCAATGCGATGTAGAAGGTTTAGCTTCAAATCCATGCGAAATCAATGATTTAGCTTCAGACAATTGCGGTATAAGTGATATAGCTTCAAATGCAGACGAAACAAACGAGTTAGCTTCAAATCCATGCGAAACACGTGATTTAGCTTCAAATCAATGCGATGTAGAAGGTTTTGCTTCAAATCAATGCGATGTGGAAGGTTTCGCTTCAAATCCATGCGAAATCAATGATTTTGCTTCAGTTGCTTGCGGTATAAGTGATATAGCTTCAAATGCAGACGAAACAAACGAGTTAGCTTCAAAGCCAAGCGAATCACATGATTTATCTTCAAATCAATGCGATGTAGAAGGTTTAGCTGCAAATCAATCCGATGTATAAGGTTTAGCTTCAAATCCATGCGAAACAAATGATTTAGATTCAGATACTTGCGATATAAGAGATATAGCTTCAAATGGAGACGAAACAAACGAGATAGATTCAAATCCATGCGACACACATGATTTAGCTTCAAATCAATGCGATATAGAAGGTTTTGCTTCAAATCAATGCGATGTAGAAGGTTTAGCTTCAAATCAATGCGATGTAGAAGGTTTAGCTGCAAATCAATCCGATGTATAAGGTTTAGCTTCAAATCCATGCGAAACAAATGATTTAGCATCAGATACTTGCGATATAAGTGATATAGCTTCAAATGCAGACGAAACAACCGAGTTAGCTTTTAAAATCCATGCGAAACACATGATTTAGCTACAAATAAATGCGATGTAGAAGGTTTAGCTTCAAATCCATGCGAAACAAATGATTAAGCATGATATACTTGCGATATAATTGATATAGCTTCAAATGCAGACGAAACAAACGAGTTAGCTTCAAGACCATGCAACACACATGATTTAGCTTCAAATCAGTTCGGTTTAGAAGGTTTAGATTCAAATCCAGGCGAAACTCATGATTAAGCTGCAAATCAATGCGATGTAGAAGGTTTAGCTTCAAATCCATGCGAACCAAATGATTTTTCTTCAAATACATACGATACAAGTGATATAGCTTCAAATGCAGGCGAAACAAACGAGATAGCTTCAAAGCCAAGTGAATCACGTGATTTAGCTTCAAATAAATGCGAAGTAGAAGTCTTAGGTTCAAATCCATGCGGAACAAATGATTTAGCTTCGAATACTTGCAATATAAGTGATATAGATTAAACTGCAGGCGAAGCAAACGTGTTAGCTTCAAATCCATGTGAAACAAATGATTTTTTTCAAATACTTGCGATACACGTGAGATAGCTACAAGTGCAATGCGATGTAGAAGGTTTAGCTGCAAATCAATCCGATGTATAAGGTTTAGCTTCAAATCCATGCGAAACAAATGATTTAGATTCAGATACTTGCGATATAAGAGATATAGCTTCAAATGGAGACGAAACAAACGAGATAGATTCAAATCCATGCGACACACATGATTTAGCTTCAAATCAATGCGATATAGAAGGTTTTGCTTCAAATCAATGCGATGTAGAAGGTTTAGCTTCAAATCAATGCGATGTAGAAGGTTTAGCTGCAAATCAATCCGATGTATAAGGTTTAGCTTCAAATCCATGCGAAACAAATGATTTAGCATCAGATACTTGCGATATAAGTGATATAGCTTCAAATGCAGACGAAACAACCGAGTTAGCTTTTAAAATCCATGCGAAACACATGATTTAGCTACAAATAAATGCGATGTAGAAGGTTTAGCTTCAAATCCATGCGAAACAAATGATTAAACATGATATACTTGCGATATAATTGATATAGCTTCAAATGCAGACGAAACAAACGAGTTAGCTTCAAGACCATGCAACACACATGATTTAGCTTCAAATCAGTTCGGTTTAGAAGGTTTAGATTCAAATCCAGGCGAAACTCATGATTAAGCTGCAAATCAATGCGATGTAGAAGGTTTAGCTTCAAATCCATGCGAACCAAATGATTTTTCTTCAAATACATACGATACAAGTGATATAGCTTCAAATGCAGGCGAAACAAACGAGATAGCTTCAAAGCCAAGTGAATCACGTGATTTAGCTTCAAATAAATGCGAAGTAGAAGTCTTAGGTTCAAATCCATGCGGAACAAATGATTTAGCTTCGAATACTTGCAATATAAGTGATATAGATTAAACTGCAGGCGAAGCAAACGTGTTAGCTTCAAATCCATGTGAAACAAATGATTTTTTTCAAATACTTGCGATACACGTGAGATAGCTACAAGTGCAGGCGAAACAAGTTAACTTTCAATTCCATGCGAAACACATGATATAGCTTAAAATTCATGCGAAACACATCGATTAGCTTCAAATTCGTGCGAGACAATTGATTTAGCTTCAAATCCATGCGAAACATATGATTAAGCTTCAAACACTTGGGATATAGGTGATATAGCTTCAGCTGCATGCGAACCAAACGAGTTAGCTTCAAATCCATGCAAAACACATGATTAAGCTTCAAATGCATGCGACGGACAAGATTTAGGTTCAAATTCATGCGAAACAACTGGTTTAGCTTCAAATCCATGCGAAACAAATGATTTAGCATCAGATACTTGTGATATAAGTGGTGTAGCTTCAAATGCAGGCGAAACAAACTAGTTAGCTTCAAATCCATGCGAAACTCATGATTTAGCTTGAAATGCATGCTAAAGACAAGATTTAGGTTCAAATTCATGCGAAACACATGACTTAGATTCAAATTCATGCGAAACAAATGATTTAGATTCAGGTACTTGTGATATATATGATTTAGCATCAACTGCATACGAAACAAACGAGTTAGATTCAAATACATGCGAAACACATGATCTAGCTTCAAATCAATGCGATGTAGAAGGTTTTGCTTCAAATCCATGCCAAACAAATGATTTAGCTTCAAATCAATGCGATGTAGAAGGATTAACTTCAAATCAATGCGATGTAGAAGGTTTAGCTTCAAATCCATGCGAAACAATTGATTTAGCTTCAGATACTTGCGATACAAGTGATATAGGTTCAAATGCAGACGAAACAAACGAGACAGCTTCAAATCCATGCGAAACAAATGATTTAGCTCCAAACGCTTGGGATATAAGTGAGATAGCTTTAAATGCAGACGACACAAACGAGTCAGCTTCAAATCCGTGCGAAACACATGATTTAGTCGCAAATCAATGCGATGTAGAAGGTTAAGCTTCAAATCCATGCGAAACACATGATTTAGCCGCAAATCATTGCGATGTAGAAGGTTTAGCTTCAAATCCATGCGAAACACATGATTTAGCTGCAAATCAATGCGATTTAGAAGGTTTAACTTCAAATCCATGCGAAACAAATGACTTAGCTTCGGATACTTGCGATATAAGTGTTGTAGCATCAAATGGAGACGAAACAAACGAGTTAGCTTCAAGTCCATGCGACACACATGATTTAGCTTCAAATCAATTCGGTTTAGAAGGTTTAGATTCAAATCCAAGCGAAACACAAGATTTAGCTGCAAATCAATGCGATGTAGAAGGTTTAGCTTCAAATCCATGCGAACCAAATGATTTTTCTTCAAATACATACGATACAAGTGATATAGCTTCAAATGCAGGCGAAACAAACGAGTTAGCTTCAAAGCCAGGCGAATCACATGATTTAGCTTCAAATCAATGCGATTTAGAAGGTATAGCTTCAAATCCATGCGAAACAAATGATTAAGCTTCAAACACTTGGGATATAGGTGATATAACTGCAGCTGCATGCGAAACAAACGAGTTAGCTTCAAATCCATGCGAAACACATGATGGAACTGCAAATCAATGCGATGTAGAAGCTTTAGCTTCGAATCCATGCGAAACAAATGATTTACCATCAGATACTTGCGATATAAGTGATATAGCTTCAAATGCAGACGAAACAAACGAGATAGCCTCAAATCCATGCGAAACAAATGATTTTTTTCAAATACTTGCGATACAAGTGATATAGCTACAAGTGCAGGCGAAACAAGTTAACTTCAATTCCATGCGAAACACATGATATAGCTTAAAATTCATGCGAAACACATCGATTAGCTTCAAATTCGTGCGAGACAAATGATTTAGCTTCAAATCCATGCGAAACATATGATTAAGCTTCAAACACTTGGGATATAGGTGATATAGCTTCAGCTGCATGCGAACCAAACGAGTTAGCTTCAAATCCATGTGAAACAAATGATCTTTTTCAAATACTTGCGATACACGTGAGATAGCTACAAGTGCAGGCGAAACAAGTTAACTTTCAATTCCATGCGAAACACATGATATAGCTTAAAATTCATGCGAAACACATCGATTAGCTTCAAATTCGTGCGAGACAATTGATTTAGCTTCAAAACCATGCGAAACATATGATTAAGCTTCAAACACTTGGGATATAGGTGATATAGCTTCAGCTGCATGCGAAACAAACGAGTTAGCTTCAAATCCATGCGAAACACATGATTGAACTGCAAATCAATGCGATGTAGAAGCTTTAGCTTCGAATCCATGCGAAACAAATGATTTACCATCAGATACTTGCGATATAAGTGATATAGCTTCAAATGCAGACGAAACAAACGAGATAGCTTCAAATCCATGCGAAACACATGATTGAACTGCAAATCAATGCGATGTAGAAGGTTTAGCTACAAATCCATGCGAAACACATCATTTAGCTTGAATCACTTGCGATATAAGTGAAATAGTTTCAAATGCAGACGAAACAGACGAGTTAGCTTCAAATCCATGCGAAACACATGATTGAACTGCAAATCAATGCGATGTAGAAGGTTTAGCTTCGAATCCATGCGAAACAAATGATGTAGCTTCTAACACTCGGTATATAAGTGATATAGCTTCACATGCAGACGAAACAAACGTGTTAGCTTCAAATCCATGCGACACAAATGATTTAGCATGAGATACTTTCGATATAAGTGATATAGCTTCAAATGAAAAGGAAACAAACGATTTAGCTTCAAGTCCATGCGAAACACAAGTTTTAGTTGCAAATCAATGCGATGTAGAAGGTTTAACTTCAAATCCATGCGAAACACATCATTTAGCTGCAAATCAATGCGATGTAGAAGGTTTAGATTCAAATTAATGCGATGTAGAAGGTTTTGCTTCAAATCCATGCAAAACACATGATTAAGCTTCAAATGCATGCGACGGACAAGATTTAGGTTCAAATTCATGCGAAACAAATGGTTTAGCTTCAAATCCATGCGAAACAAATGATTTAGCATCAGATACTTGTGATATAAGTGGTGTAGCTTCAAATGCAGGCGAAACAAACTAGTTAGCTTCAAATCCATGCGAAACTCATGATTTAGCTTGAAATGCATGCTAAAGACAAGATTTAGGTTCAAATTCATGCGAAACACATGACTTAGATTCAAATTCATGCGAAACAAATGATTTAGATTCAGGTACTTGTGATATATATGATTTAGCATCAACTGCATACGAAACAAACGAGTTAGATTCAAATACATGCGAAACACATGATTTAGCTTCAAATCAATGCGATGTAGAAGGTTTTGCTTCAAATCCATGCCAAACAAATGATTTAGCTTCAAATCAATGCGATGTAGAAGGATTAACTTCAAATCAATGCGATGTAGAAGGTTTAGCTTCAAATCCATGCGAAACAATTGATTTAGCTTCAGATACTTGCGATACAAGTGATATAGGTTCAAATGCAGACGAAACAAAC
Organism: Megalopta genalis; assembly: GCF_051020955.1. NCBI lineage: Eukaryota > Metazoa > Arthropoda > Insecta > Hymenoptera > Halictidae > Megalopta > Megalopta genalis. Next base: position 40,129 of record NW_027477167.1, read on the forward strand.
GAGACAGCTTCAAATCCATGCGAAACAGATGATTTAGCTTCAAACGCTTGGGATATAAGTGAGATAGCTTTAAATGCAGACGACACAAACGAGTCAGCTTCAAATCCATGCGAAACACATGATTAAGCTTCAAACACTTGGGATATAGGTGATATAACTGCAGCTGCATGCGAAACAAACGAGTTAGCTTCAAATCCATGCGAAACACATGATGGAACTGCAAATCAATGCGATGTAGAAGCTTTAGCTTCGAATCCATGCGAAACAAATGATTTACCATCAGATACTTGCGATATAAGTGATATAGCTTCAAATGCAGACGAAACAAACGAGATAGCCTCAAATCCATGCGAAACACATGATTGAACTGCAAATCAATGCGATGTAGAAGGTTTAGCTTCAAATCCATGCGAAGCAAATGATTTTTCTTCAAATACATACGATTCAAGTGATATAGCTTCAAATGCAGGCGAAACAAACGAGATAGCTTCAAAGCCAAGCGAATCACATGATTTAGCTTCAAATAAATGCGAAGTAGAAGCCTTAGGTTCAAATCCATGCGGAACAAATGATTTAGCTTCGAATACTTGCAATATAAGTGATATAGATTAAACTGCAGGCGAAGCAAACGAGTTAGCTTCAAATCCATGCGAAACAAATGATTTTTTTCAAATACTTGCGATACAAGTGATATAGCTACAAGTGCAGGCGAAACAAGTTAACTTCAATTCCATGCGAAACACATGATATAGCTTAAAATTCATGCGAAACACATCGATTAGCTTCAAATTCGTGCGAGACAAATGATTTAGCTTCAAATCCATGCGAAACATATGATTAAGCTTCAAACACTTGGGATATAGGTGATATAGCTTCAGCTGCATGCGAACCAAACGAGTTAGCTTCAAATCCATGTGAAACAAATGATCTTTTTCAAATACTTGCGATACACGTGAGATAGCTACAAGTGCAGGCGAAACAAGTTAACTTTCAATTCCATGCGAAACACATGATATAGCTTAAAATTCATGCGAAACACATCGATTAGCTTCAAATTCGTGCGAGACAATTGATTTAGCTTCAAAACCATGCGAAACATATGATTAAGCTTCAAACACTTGGGATATAGGTGATATAGCTTCAGCTGCATGCGAAACAAACGAGTTAGCTTCAAATCCATGCGAAACACATGATTGAACTGCAAATCAATGCGATGTAGAAGCTTTAGCTTCGAATCCATGCGAAACAAATGATTTACCATCAGATACTTGCGATAAGTGATATAGCTTCAAATGCAGACGAAACAAACGAGATAGCTTCAAATCCATGCGAAACACATGATTGAACTGCAAATCAATGCGATGTAGAAGGTTTAGCTACAAATCCATGCGAAACACATCATTTAGCTTGAATCACTTGCGATATAAGTGAAATAGTTTCAAATGCAGACGAAACAGACGAGTTAGCTTCAAATCCATGCGAAACACATGATTGAACTGCAAATCAATGCGATGTAGAAGGTTTAGCTTCGAATCCATGCGAAACAAATGATGTAGCTTCTAACACTCGGTATATAAGTGATATAGCTTCACATGCAGACGAAACAAACGTGTTAGCTTCAAATCCATGCGACACAAATGATTTAGCATGAGATACTTTCGATATAAGTGATATAGCTTCAAATGAAAAGGAAACAAACGATTTAGCTTCAAGTCCATGCGAAACACAAGTTTTAGTTGCAAATCAATGCGATGTAGAAGGTTTAACTTCAAATCCATGCGAAACACATCATTTAGCTGCAAATCAATGCGATGTAGAAGGTTTAGATTCAAATTAATGCGATGTAGAAGGTTTTGCTTCAAATCCATGCAAAACACATGATTAAGCTTCAAATGCACGCGACGGACAAGATTTAGGTTCAAATTCATGCGAAACAAATGGTTTAGCTTCAAATCCATGCGAAACAAATGATTTAGCATCAGATACTTGTGATATAAGTGGTGTAGCTTCAAATGCAGGCGAAACAAACTAGTTAGCTTCAAATCCATGCGAAACTCATGATTTAGCTTGAAATGCATGCTAAAGACAAGATTTAGGTTCAAATTCATGCGAAACACATGACTTAGATTCAAATTCATGCGAAACAAATGATTTAGATTCAGGTACTTGTGATATATATGATTTAGCATCAACTGCATACGAAACAAACGAGTTAGATTCAAATACATGCGAAACACATGACTTAGCTTCAAATCAATGCGATGTAGAAGGTTTTGCTTCAAATCCATGCCAAACAAATGATTTAGCTTCAATCAATGCGATGTAGAAGGATTAACTTCAAATCAATGCGATGTAGAAGGTTTAGCTTCAAATCCATGCGAAACAATTGATTTAGCTTCAGATACTTGCGATACAAGTGATATAGGTTCAAATGCAGACGAAACAAACGAGACAGCTTCAAATCCATGCGAAACAGATGATTTAGCTTCAAACGCTTGGGATATAAGTGAGATAGCTTTAAATGCAGACGACACAAACGAGTCAGCTTCAAATCCATGCGAAACACATGATTTAGCTTCAAATAAATGCGATTTAGAAGGTTTAACTTCAAATCCATGCGAAACAAATGACTTAGCTTCGATACTTGCGATACTAGTGTTGTAGCATCAAATGCAGGAGAAACAAACAAATTAGCTCCAAATCCATGCACAACACATGATTTAGCTGCAAATCAATGCGGTGTAGAAGGTTTAGATTCAAATCCAGGCGAAACACATGATTTAGCTGCAAATCAATGCGAAGTAGAAGTCTTAGGTTCAAATCCATGCGGAACAAATGATTTAGCTTCGAATACTTGCAATATAAGTGATATGGATTCAACTGCAGGCGAAGTAAAGGAGTTAGCTTCAAATCCATGCGAAACAAATGATTTTTTTCAAATACTTGCGTTACAAGTGATATAGCTACAAGTGCAGGCGAAACAAGTTACCTTCAATTCCATGTGAAACATATGATATAGTTAAAAATTCATGCGAAACACATCGATTAGCTTCAAATTCGTGCGAGACAAATGATTTAGGTTCAAATCCATGCGAAACACATGATTTAGCTGCAAATCAATGAGATATAGAAGGTTTAGCTTCAAATCCATGCGAACCAAATGATTTTTCTTCAAATATATACGATACAAGTGATAAAGCTTCAAATGCAGGCGAAACAAACGAGTCAGCTTCAAAGCCAGGCGAATCACATGATTTAGCTTCAAAGCAATGCGATTTAGAAGGTATAGCTTCAAATCCATGCGAGACAAATGATTAAGCTTCAAACACTTGGGATATAGGTGATATAGCTTCAGCTGCATGCGAAACAAACGAGTTAGCTTCAAATCCATGCGAAACACATGATTGAACTGCAAATCAATGCGATGTAGAAGGTTTAGCTACAAATCCATGCGAAACACATCATTTAGCTTGAACCACTTGAGATATAATTGAAATAGTTTGAAATGCAGACGAAACAGACGAGTTAGCTTCAAATCCATGCGAAACACATGATTTAGCAGCAAATCAATGCGATGTAGAAGGTTTAGCTTCAAATCCATGCGAAACCAATGATTTAGCTTCAGATACTTGCGATATAAGTGGCATAGCTTCAAATTCAGACGAATCAAACCAGTTAGCTTCAATTCCATGCGAAACACATGATTTAGCAGCAAATCAATGCGATGTAGAACGTTTAGCTTTAAATCCATGCGATACAAACGATTGAGCTTCAAACACTTGGGATATACGTGATATAGCTTCAACTGCATACGCAACAAACGAGTTAGCTTCAAAACCAAGCGAAACACATGAGTTAGCTGCATATCAATGCGGTGTAGAAGGTTTAGCTTCAAATCCATGCGAAACAAATGATTTAGATTATTATACTTGCGATATAAGTGACATAGCTTCAAATGCAGAAGAAACAAACGCGTTAGCTTCAAATCCGAGCGAATCACATGATTTATCTTCAAATCAATGCGATTTAGAAGGTTAGCTTCATATCCATGCGATACAAAAGATTGAGCTTCAAACACTTGGGATATAGATGATATAGCTTCAACTGCATACGCAACAAACGAGTTAGCTTCAAAACCTAGCGAAACACATGATTTAGCTTCATATCAATGCGGTGTAGAAGGTTTAGTTTCAAATCGATGCGAAACAAATGATTTAGCTTCAAACACTTGGGATATAAGTGATATAGCTTCAAATCAGACAAAGCAATCGAGTTAGCTTCAAAATCATGCGAACCACATGATTTATCAGCAAATCAATGCGATGTAGAAGGTTTAGCTTCAAATCCATACGAAAACCAATAATTAAGCATCAGATACTTGCGATATAAGTGGCGTAGATTCAATGCAGACGAAACAAACCAGTTAGATTCAATTCCATGCGAAACACATGATTTAGCAGCAAAACAATGCGATTTAGAAGGTTTAGCTTCAAATCCATGCGAAGCCAATGACTTAGCTCCAGATTCTTGCAATATAAGTGACATAGCTTTCTATGCAGACGGAACAAACGAATTAGCTTCAAATCCATGCGAAACACATGATTTAGCAGCAAATCAATGCGATGAAGAAGGTTTAGATTCAAATCCATGCGAAACCAATGATTTAGCTTCGAATACTTGCAATATAAGTGATATAGATTAAACTGCAGGCGAAGCAAACGAGTTAGCTTCAAATCCATGCGAAACAAATGATTTTTTTCAAATACTTGCGATACAAGTGATATAGCTACAAGTGCAGGCGAAACAAGTTAACTTCAATTCCATGCGAAACACATGATATAGCTTAAAATTCATGCGAAACACATCGATTAGCTTCAAATTCGTGCGAGACAAATGATTTAGCTTCAATCCATGCGAAACATATGATTAAGCTTCAAACACTTGGGATATAGGTGATATAGCTTCAGCTGCATGCGAACAAACGAGTTAGCTTCAAATCCATGTGAAACAAATGATTTTTTTCAAATACTTGCGATACACGTGAGATAGCTACAAGTGCAGGCGAAACAAGTTAACTTTCAATTCCATGCGAAACACATGATATAGCTTAAAATTCATGCGAAACACATCGATTAGCTTCAAATTCGTGCGAGACAATTGATTTAGCTTCAAAACCATGCGAAACAGATGATTAAGCTTCAAACACTTGGGATATAGGTGATATAGCTTCAGCTGCATGCGAAACAAACGAGTTAGCTTCAAATCCATGCGAAACATATGATTGAAATGCAAATCAATGCGATGTAGAAGCTTTAGCTTCGAATCCATGCGAAACAAATGATTTACCATCAGATACTTGCGATATAAGTGATATAGCTTCAAATGCAGACGAAACAAACGAGATAGCTTCAAATCCATGCGAAACACATGATTGAACTGCAAATCAATGCGATGTAGAAGGTTTAGCTACAAATCCATGCGAAACACATCATTTAGCTTGAATCACTTGGGATATAAGTGAAATAGTTTCAAATGCAGACGAAACAAACGTGTTAGCTTCAAATCCATGCGACACAAATGATTTAGCATGAGATACTTGCGATATAAGTGATATAGCTTCAAATGAAAAGGAAACAAACGATTTAGCTTCAAGTCCATGCGAAACACAAGTTTTAGTTGCAAATCAATGCGATGTAGAAGGTTTAACTTCAAATCCATGCGAAACACATCATTTAGCTGCAAATCAATGCGTTGTAGAAGGTTAAGCTACAAATCAATCCGATGTAGAAGGTTTAGCTTCAAATCCATGCGAAACAAATGATTTAGCATCAGATGCTTGCGATATAAGTGATATAGTTTTCAAATGCAGGGGAAACAATCGAGTTAGCTTCAAATCCATGCGAAACACATGATTTAGCTGCAAATCAAAGCGATGTAGAAGGGTTAGCTTCAAATTAATGCGATGTAGAAGGTTTAGATTCAAATTAATGCGATGTAGAAGGTTTTGCTTCAAATCCATGCAAAACACATGATTAAGCTTCAAATGCATGCGACGGACAAGATTTAGGTTCAAATTCATGCGAAACAAATGGTTTAGCTTCAAATCCATGCGAAACAAATGATTTAGCATCAGATACTTGTGATATAAGTGGTTGTAGCTTCAAATGCAGGCGAAACAAACTAGTTAGCTTCAAATCCATGCGAAACTCATGATTTAGCTTGAAATGCATGCTAAAGACAAGATTTAGGTTCAAATTCATGCGAAACACATGACTTAGATTCAAATTCATGCGAAACAAATGATTTAGATTCAGGTACTTGTGATATATATGATTTAGCATCAACTGCATACGAAACAAACGAGTTAGATTCAAATACATGCGAAACACATGATTTAGCTTCAAATCAATGCGATGTAGAAGGTTTTGCTTCAAATCCATGCGAAACAAATGATTTAGATTCAGATACTTGCGATATAAGTGATATAGCTTCAAATGGAGACGAAACAAACGAGATAGATTCAAATCCATGCGACACACATGATTTAGGTTCAAATCAATGCGATATAGAAGGTTTTGCTTCAAATCAATGCGATGTAGAAGGTTTAGCTTCAAATCAATGCGATGTAGAAGGTTTAGCTTCAAATCAATGCGATGTAGAAGGTTTAGCTTCAAATCGATGCGAAATCAATGATTTAGCTTCAGTTGCTTGCGGTATAAGTGATATAGCTTCAAATGCAGACGAAACAAACGAGATAGCTTCAAAGCCAAGCGAATCACATGATTTATCTTCAAATCAATGCGATGTAGAAGGTTTAGCTGCAAATCAATCCGATGTAGAAGGTTTAGCTACAAATCCATGCGAAACAAATGATTTAGCATCAGATACTTGCGATATAAGTGATATAGCTCCAAATGCAGACGAAACAACCGAGTTAGCTTTTAAAATCCATGCGAAACACATGATTTAGCTACAAATAAATGCGATGTAGAAGGTTTAGCTTCAAATCCATGCGAAACAAATGATTAAGCATGATATACTTGCGATATAATTGATATAGCTTCAAATGCAGACGAAACAAACGAGTTAGCTTCAGTCCATGCGACACACATGATTTAGCTTCAAATCAATTCGGTTTAGAAGGTTTAGATTCAAATCCAGGCGAAACACAAGATTTAGCTGCAAATCAATGCGATGTAGAAGGTTTAGCTTCAAATCCATGCGAACCAAATGATTTTTCTTCAAATACATACGATACAAGTGATATAGCTTCAAATGCAGGCGAAACAAACGAGTTAGCTTCAAAGCCAGGCGAATCACATGATCTAGCTTCAAATCAATGCGATTTAGAAGGTATAGCTTCAAATCCATGCGAAACAAATGATTAAGCTTCAAACACTTGGGATATAGGTGATATAACTTCAGCTGCATGCGAAACAAACGAGTTAGCTTCAAATCCATGCGAAACACATGATGGAACTGCAAATCAATGCGATGTAGAAGCTTTAGCTTCGAATCCATGCGAAACAAATGATTTACCATCAGATACTTGCGATATAAGTGATATAGCTTCAAATGCAGACGAAACAAACGAGATGGCCTCAAATCCATGCGAAACACATGATTGAACTGCAAATCAATGCGATGTAGAAGGTTTAGCTTCAAATCCATGCGAAGCAAATGATTTTTCTTCAAATACATACGATTCAAGTGATATAGCTTCAAATGCAGGCGAAACAACCGAGATAGCTTCAAAGCCAAGCGAATCACATGATTTAGCTTCAAATAAATGCGAAGTAGAAGTCTTAGGTTCAAATCCATGCGGAACAAATGATTTAGCTTCGAATACTTGCAATATAAGTGATATAGATTAAACTGCAGGCGAAGCAAACGAGTTAGCTTCAAATCCATGCGAAACAAATGATTTTTTTCAAATACTTGCGATACAAGTGATATAGCTACAAGTGCAGGCGAAACAAGTTAACTTCAATTCCATGCGAAACACATGATATAGCTTAAAATTCATGCGAAACACATCGATTAGCTTCAAATTCATGCGAGACAAATGATTTAGCTTCAAATCCATGCGAAACATATGATTAAGCTTCAAACACTTGGGATATAGGTGATATAAGCTTCAGCTGCATGCGAACCAAACGAGTTAGCTTCAAATCCATGCGAAACACATGATTGAACTGTAAATCAATGCGATGTAGAAGCTTTAGCTTCGAATCCATGCGAAACAAATGATTTACCATAAGATACTTGCGATATAAGTGATATAGCTTCAAATGCAGACGAAACAAACGAGATAGCTTCAAATCCATGCGAAACACATGATTGAACTGTAAATCAATTCGGTTTAGAAGGTTTAGATTCAAATCCAGGCGAAACACATGATTTAGCTGCAAATCAATGCGAAGTAGAAGTCTTAGGTTCAAATCCATGCGGAACAAATGATTTAGCTTCGAATACTTGCAATATAAGTGATATGGATTCAACTGCAGGCGAAGTAAAGGAGTTAGCTTCAAATCCATGCGAAACAAATGATTTTTTTCAAATACTTGCGATACAAGTGATATAGCTACAAGTGCAGGCGAAACAAGATACCTTCAATTCCATGTGAAACATATGATATAGTTAAAAATTCATGCGAAACACATCGATTAGCTTCAAATTCGTGCGAGACAAATGATTTAGCTTCAAATCCATGCGAAACACATGATTTAGCTGCAAATCAATGAGATATAGAAGGTTTAGCTTCAAATCCATGCGAACCAAATGATTTTTCTTCAAATATATACGATACAAGTGATATAGCTTCAAATGCAGGCGAAACAAACGAGTCAGCTTCAAAGCCAGGCGAATCACATGATTTAGCTTCAAAGCAATGCGATTTAGAAGGTATAGCTTCAAATCCATGCGAGACAAATGATTAAGCTTCAAACACTTGGGATATAGGTGACATAGCTTCAGCTGCATGCGAAACAAACCAGTTAGCTTCAAATCCATGCGATACACATGATTGAACTGCAAATCAATGCGATGTAGAAGGTTTAGCTACAAATCCATGCGAAACACATCATTTAGCTTGAACCACTTGAGATATAATTGAAATAGTTTGAAATGCAGACGAAACAGACGAGTTAGCTTCAAATCCATACGAAACACATGATTGAACTGCAAATCAATGCGATGTAGAAGGTTTAGCTTCGAATCCATGCGAAACAAATGATGTAGCTTCTAACACTCGGGATATAAGTGATATAGCTTCACATGCAGACGAAACAAACGTGTTAGCTTCAAATCCATGCGACACAAATGATTTAGCATGAGATACTTGCGATATAAGTGATATAGCTTCAAATGAAAGGGAAACAAACGATTTAGCTTCAAATCCATGCGAAACACATCATTTAGCTGCAAATCAATGCGTTGTAGAAGGTTTAGCTGCAAATCAATCCGATGTAGAAGGTTTAGCTTCAAATCCATGCGAAACAAATGATTTAGCATCAGATACTTGCGATATAAGTGGTATAGTTTCAAATGCAGGGGAAACAATCGAGTTAGTTTCAAATCCATGCGAAACACATGATTTAGCTGCAAATCAAAGCGATGTAGAAGGGTTAGCTTCAAATCCATGCGAAACAAATGACTTAGCTTTAGATACTGGCGATATAAGTGATATAGCTTCAAATGGAGGAGAAACAAACGAGTTAGCTCCAAATCCATGCGATGCACAAGATTTAGCTTCAAATCAATGCGATGTAGAAGGTTTAGCTTCAAATCCATGCGATACACAAGATTTAGCTTCAAATCAATGCCATGTAGAAGGTTTAGCTTCAAATTAATGCGATGTAGAAGGTTTAGCTTCAAATTAATGCGATGTAGAAGGTTTTGCTTCAAATCCATGCAAAACACATGATTAAGCTTCAAATGCATGCGACGGACAAGATTTAGGTTCAAATTCATGCGAAACAAATGGTTTAGCTTCAAATCCATGCGAAACAAATGATTTAGCATCAGATACTTTTGATATAAGTGGTGTAGCTTCAAATGCAGGCGAAACAAACTAGTTAGCTTCAAATCCATGCGAAACTCATGATTTAGCTTGAAATGCATGCCTAAGACAAGATTTAGGTTCAAATTCATGCGAAACACATGACTTACATTCAAATTCATGCGAAACAAATGATTTAGATTCAGATACTTGTGATATATATGATTTAGCATCAACTGCATACGAAACAAACGAGTTAGATTCAAATACATGCGAAACACATGATTTAGCTTCAAATCAATGCGATGTAGAAGGTTTTGCTTCAAATCCATGCCAAACAAATGATTTAGCTTCAAATCAATGCGATGTAGAAGGATTAACTTCAAATCAATGCGATGTAGAAGGTTTAGCTTCAAATCCATGCGAAACAATTGATTTAGGTTCAAATACTTGCGAACCAAATGATTTTTCTTCAAATACATACGATACAAGTGATATAGCTTCAAATGCAGGCGAAACAAACGAGTTAGCTTCAAAGCCAGGCGAATCACATGATTTAGCTTCAAATCAATGCGATTTAGAAGGTATAGCTTCAAATCCATGCGAAACAGATGATTAAGCTTCAAACACATGGGATATAGGTGATATAACTTCAGCTGCATGCGAAACAAACGAGTTAGCTTCAAATCCATGCAAAACACATGATGGAACTGCAAATCAATGCGATGTAGAAGCTTTAGCTTCGAATCCATGCGAAACAAATGATTTACCATCAGATACTTGCGATATAAGTGATATAGCTTCAAATGCATGCGAACCAAACGAGTTAGCTTCAAATCCATGCGAAACACATGATTGAACTGTAAATCAATGCGATGTAGAAGCTTTAGCTTCGAATCCATGCGAAACAAATGATTTACCATCAGATACTTGCGATATAAGTGATATAGCTTCAAATGCAGACGAAACAAACGAGATAGCTTCAAATCCATGCGAAACACATGATTGAACTGCAAATCAATGCGATGTAGAAGGTTTAGCTACAAATCCATGCGAAACACATCATTTAGCTTGAATCATTTGGGATATAAGTGAAATAGTTTCAAATGCAGACGAAACAGACGAGTTAGTTTCAAATCCATGCGAAACACATGATTTAGCCGCAAATCAATGCGATGTAGAAGGTTAAGCTTCAAATCCATGCGAAACACATGATTTAGCAGCAAATCAATGCGATGTAGAAGGTTTATCTTTAAATCCATGCGTAACAAATGGTTTAGCTACAAATACTTGTGATATACGTTATTTAGATTCAACTGCATGCGTAACAAACGAATTAGCTTCAAATCCAAGCGAAACACATGATTATGCATCAAATCAATGCGATGTAGAAGGTTTAGCTTCAAATCCATGCGAAACCAATGATTTAGCTTCAGATACTTGCGATATAAGTGGCATAGCTTCAAATTCAGACGAATCAAACCAGTTAGCTTCAATTCCAAGCGAAACACATGATTTAGCAGCAAATCAATGCGATGTAGAACGTTTAGCTTTAAATCCATGCGATACAAACGATTGAGCTTCAAACACTTGGGATATACGTGATATAGCTTCAACTGCATACGCAACAAACGAGTTAGCTTCAAAACCAAGCGAAACACATGAGTTAGCTGCATATCAATGCGGTGTAGAAGGTTTAGCTTCAAATCCATGCGAAACAAATGATTTAGATTATTATACTTGCGATATAAGTGACATAGCTCCAAATGCAGAAGAAACAAACGCGTTAGCTCCAAATCCGAGCGAATCACATGATTTATCTTCAAATCAATGCGATTTAGAAGGTTTAGCTTCATATCCATGCGATACAAAAGATTGAGCTTCAAACACTTGGGATATAGGTGATATAGCTTCAACTGCATACGCAACAAACGAGTTAGCTTCAAAACCTAGCGAAACACATGATTTAGCTTCATATCAATGCGGTGTAGAAGGTTTAGCTTCAAATCGATGCGAAACAAATGATTTAGCTTCAAACACTTGGGATATAAGTGATATAGCTTCAAATTCAGACGAAGCAATCGAGTTAGCTTCAAAATCCATGCGAACCACATGATTTATCAGCAAATCAATGCGATGTAGAAGGTTTAGCTTCAAATCCATACGAAAAACAATGATTAAGCATCAGATACTTGCGATATAAGTGGCGTAGTTTCAAATGCAGACGAAACAAACCAGTTAGATTCAATTCCATGCGAAACACATGATTCAGCAGCAAAACAATGCGTTTTAGAAGGTTTAGCTTCAAATCCATGCGAAGCCAATGACTTAGCTCCAGATTCTTGCAATATAAGTGACATAGCTTTCTATGCAGACGAAACAAACGAATTAGCTTCAAAACCATGCGAAACACATGATTTAGCAGCAAATCAATGCGATGAAGAAGGTTTAGCTTCAAATCCATGCGAAACCAATGATTTAGCTTCAGATACTTGCGATATAAGTGACATAGTTTCAAATGCAGACGAAACAAACGAGTTAGCTTAAAATCCATTCGAAACACATGATTTAGCAGCAAATCAATGCGATGTAGAAGGTTTAGCTTCAAATCCATGCGAAACCAATGATTTAGCTTCAGATACTTGCGATATAAGTGACATAGTTTCAAATGAAGACGAAACAAACGAGTTAGCTTAAAATCCATGCGAAACGCATGATTTAGCTGCAAATCAATGCGACGTAGAAGGTTTAGATTCAAATCCAAGCGAAACCAATGATTTAGATTCGGATACTTGCGTTATATGTGACATAGCTTCAAATGCAGAAGAAACAAACAAGTTAGCACCAAATCCAAGCGTATCACATGATTTAGCATCAAATCAATGCGATACAAAAGATTGAGATTCAAACACTTGGGATATAGGTGATATAGCTTCAACTGCATACGCAACAAACGAGTTAGCTTCAAAATCCATGCGATACACATGACTTAGCTTCAAATCAATGCGATTTAGAAGGTTTATCTTCAAATCCATGCGAAACAAATGATTTAGCATCAGATACTCGTGATATTCTTTATTGAGCTACAACTGCATGCGAAGCAAACGAGTTAGCTTCAAATCCAAGCAAAACACATGATTATGCTTCAATTCAATGCGATGTAGAAGGTTTTACTTCTAATCCACGCGAAACCAATGATTTAGCTTCAGTTACTTGCGATATAAGTGGCATAGCTTCAGATGCATGAGAAACAAACGAGTTACTTCCAAATCCAAGCGAATCCAATGATATAGCTCCAAATCAATGCGATTTAGAAGGTTTAGCTTCAAATCCATGCGATACAAACGCTTGAGCTTCAAATACTTGTGATATACGTGATATAGCTTCAACTGCATACGCAACAAACGAGTTAGCTTCAAAACCAAGCGAAACACATTATTTAGCTTCATATCAATGCGGTGTAGAAGGTTTAGCTTCAAATCCATGCGAAACAAATGATTTAGCTTCAAACACTTGGGATATAAGTGATACAGCTTCAAATTCAGACGAAGCAATCGAGTTAGCTTCAAAATCCATGCGAAACACATGATTTAGCAGAAAACAATGCGATTTAGAAGGTTTAGCTTCAAATCCATGCGAAGCCAATGACTTAGCTTCAGATTCTTGCGATATAAGTGATATAGCTTTATAAGCAGACGAAACAAACGAATTAGCTTCAAATCCATGCGAAACACATGATTTAGCAGCAAATCAATGCGATGAAGAAGGTTTAGCTTCAAATCCATGCGAAACAAATGATTTAGCTTCAGATACTTGGGATATAAGTGACATAGTTTCATATGCAGACGAAACAAACGAGTTAGCTTAAAATCCATGCGAAACACATGATTTAGCAGCAAATCAATGCGATGTAGAAGATTTAGCTTCAAATCCATGCGAAACCAATGATTTAGCTTCAGATACTTGCGATATAAGTGACATAGTTTCAAATGAAGACGAATCAAACGAGTTAGCTTAAAATCCATGCGAAACGCATGATTTAGCTGCAAATCAATGCGACGTAGAAGGTTTAGATTCAAATCCAAGCGAAACCAATGATTTAGATTCGGATACTTGCGATATATGTGACATAGTTTGAAATGCAGACGAAACAAACGAGTTAGCTTCAAATCCATGCGAAACACATGATTTTGAAGCAAATCAATGCGATATAGAAGGTTTAGCTTTAAATCCATGCGAAACAAATGGTCTAGCTACAAATACTTGTGTTATACGTTATTTAGATTCAACTGCATGCGTAACAAACGACTTAGCTTCAAATCCAAGCGAAACACATGATTTAGCAGCAAATCAATGCGAAGTAGAAGGTTTATGTTCAAATCCATGCGAAACCAATGATTAAGCTTCAGATACTTGCGATATAAGTAACATAGTTTCAAATGCAGACGAAACAAACGAGTTAGCTTAAAATCCATGCGAAACAAATGATTTAGCAGCAAATCAATGCGATGTAGAAGGTTTAGCTTCAAATCCATGCGAAACACATGATTTAGCAGCAAATCAATGCGATGTAGAAGGTTTAGCTTCAAATCCATGCGAAACGAATGATTTAGCTTCAAACACTTGGGATATAAGTGATATAGCTTCAAATGCAGACGAAGCAATCGAGTTACCTTCAAAATCCATGCGATACACATGATTTAGCAGCAAATAAATGCGATGTAGAAGGTTTTGCTTCAAATCCATGCGAAACCAATGATTTAACAGCAAATCAATGCGATGTAGAAGGTTTAGCTCTAAATCCATACGAAACAAATGGTTTAGCTACAAATACTTGTGATATACGTTATTTAGATTCAACTGCATGCGTAACAAACGAATTAGCTTCAAATCCAAGGGAAACACATGATTTAGCAGCAAATCAATGCGATGTAGAAGGTTTAGCTTCAAATCCATGCGAAGCCAATGATTTAGCAGCAAATCAATGCGATGTAGAAGGTTTAGCTTCAAACCCATGCGAAACAAATGGTTTAGCTACAAATACTTGTGATATACGTTATTTAGAATCAACTGCTTGCGTAACAAACGAATTAGCTTCAAATCCAAGCGAAACACATGATTTAGCAGCAAATCAATGCGACGTAGAAGGTTTAGCTTCAAATCCATCCGAAACCAATGATTTAACTTCAGATACTTGCGATATAAGTGACATAGTTTCAAATGCAGACGAAACAAACGAGTTAGCTTAAAATCCATGCGAAACAAATGATTTAGCAGCAAATCAATGCGATGTAGAAGGTTTAGCTTCAAATCCATGCGAAACCAATGTTTTAGCTCCAGATACTTGCGATATAAGTGATATAGTTTCAAATGCAGACGAAAGAAACGAGTTAACTTAAATCCATGCGAAACACATGATTTAGCAGCAAATCAATGCGATGTAGAAGGTTTAGCTTCAAATCCATGCGAAACCAATGATTTAGCTTCAGATACTTGCGATATAAGTGACATAGTTTCAAATGCAGACGAAACAAACGAGTTAGCTTAAATCCATGCGAAACAAATGATTTAGCAGCAAATCAATGCGATGTAGAAGGTTTAGCTTCAAATCCATGCGAAACCAATGATTTAGCTTCAGATACTTGCGATATAAGTGACATAGCTTTATATGCAGACGAAACAAACGAATTAGCTTCAAATCCATGCGAAACACATGATTTAGCAGCAAATCAATGCGATGTAGAAGGTGTAGCTTCAAATCCATGCGAAACCAATGATTTAGCTTCAGATACTTGCAATATAAGTGACATAGCTTTATATGCAGACTAAACAAACGAATTAGCTGGAAATCCAAGCGAAACACATGATTTAGCAGCAAATCAATGCGATGTAGAAGGTTTAGCTTCAAATCCATGCGAAACAAATGATTTAGCTTCAAACACTTGGGATATAAGTGATATAGCTTCAAATGCAGACGAAGCAATCGAGTTACCTTCAAAATCCATGCCATACACATGATTTAGCAGCAAATCAATGCGATGTAGAAGGTTTTGCTTCAAATCCATGCGAAACCAATGATTTAGCAGCAAATCAATGCGATGTAGAAGGTTTAGCTTTAAATCCATACGAAACAAATGGTTTAGCTACAAATACTTGTGATATACGTTATTTAGATTCAACTGCATGCGTAACAAACGAATTAGCTTCTAATCCAAGCGAAATACATGATTTAGCAGCAAATCAATGCGATGTAGAAGGTTTAGCTTCAAATCTATGCGAAACCAATGATTTAGCTTCAGATACATGCGATATTAGTGACATAGTTTCAAATGCAGACGAAAGAAACGAGTTAGCTTCAAATTCATGCGAAACACATGATTTAGCTACAAATCAATGCGAACTATATGTCCTAGCTTCAAATCCATGCGAAACAAATGAGTTAGCTTAAGATACTTGCGATATAAGTGATATAGCATCAAATGCAGGCGATACGAACGAGTTAGCTTCATAACTATGCGAAACACATGATTTAGCTGCAAGTCAATGCGATGTAGATGGTTTAGCTTCAAATCTATGCGAAACAAATGATTTAGCATCAGATTTTTGCGATATAAGTGATGTAGCTTCAAATGCAGACGAAACAAACGAGTTAGCTTCAAATCCATGCGAAACACATGATTTAGCAGCAAATCAATGCGATGTAGAAGGTTTAGCTTCAAATCCATGTGAAACAAATGATTAAGCTTAAGATACTTGCGATATAAGTGATATAGCATCAAATGCAGGCGATACGAACGAGTTAGCTTCATAAGTATGCGAAACACATGATTTAGCAGAAAATCAATGCGATGTAGAAGGTTTAGCTTCAAATCCATGCGAAACTAATGATTTAGCTTCAGATTCTTGCGATATAAGTGACATAGTTTCAAATGCAGACGAAACAAACGAGATAGCTTCAAATCCATGCGAAACACATGATATAGCAGCAAATCAATGCGATGTAGAAGGTTTAGTTTCAAATCCATGTGAAACAAATGATTTAGCTTAAGATACTTGCGATATAAGTGATATAGCATCAAATGCAGGCGATACGAACGAGTTAGCTTCATAAGTATGCGAAACACATGATTTAGCTGCAAGTCAATGCGATGAAGATGGTTTAGCTTCAAATCCATGCGAAACAAATGATTTAGCATCAGATTCTTGCGATATAAGTGATGTAGCTTCAAATGCAGCGCAAAACAAACGAGTTGGCTTCAAATCCAAGCAAAAGACATGATTATGTTTCAAATCAATGCGAAGTAGAAGGCTTAACTTCAAATCCATGCGACACAAATGGTTTAGCTTCAAATACTTGTGATATAAGTGATATAGCTTCAACTGCATACGCAACAAACGAGTTAGCTTCAAAACCAAGCGAACCACATGATTTAGCTTAAAATCAATGCGAAGTAGAAGGCTTAGCTTCAAATCCATGCGAAACAAATGATTTAGGTTCAGATACTTGCGATATAAGTGATATAGATTCAAATGCAGTAGAAACAATCGACTTAGCTCCAAATTCATTCGAAACAAATGATTTAGCTTCAAATCAATGCGAAGTAGAAGGCTTAGCTTCAAATACATGAAAAAAAATGGTTTATCATTTGAAAATTGCCATATAAGTGATATAGATCCAAATACATGCGAAACACACGAGTTATGTTCAAATCAATGCGAAACACATGACTTAGCTTAAAATCAATGCGATGTAGAAGGTTTAGCTTAAAATCCATGCGAAACAAATGGTTTACCTACAAATACTTGTGATATACGATATTTAGATGCAACTGCATGCGTAACAAACGAATTAGCTTCAAATCCAAGCGAAACACATGATTTAGCAGCAAATCAATGCGATGTAGAAGGTTTAGCTTCAAATCCATTCGAAACCAATGATTTAGCATCAGATACTAGCGATATAAGTGACATAGTTTCAAATGCAGACGAAACAAACGAGTTAGCTTCAAATCCATGCGAAACACATGATTTAGCAGCAAATCAATGCGATGTAGAAGGTTTAGTTTCAAATCCATGTGAAACAAATGATTTAGCTTAAGATACTTGCGATATAAGTGATATAGCATCAAATGCAGGCGATACGAACGAGTTAGCTTCATAAGTATGCGAAACACATGATTTAGCTGCAAGTCAATGCGATGAAGATGGTTTAGCTTCAAATCCATGCGAAACAAATGATTTAGCATCAGATTCTTGCGATATAAGTGATGTAGTTTCAAATGCAGGCAAAACAAACGAGTTGGCTTCAAATCCAAGCAAAAGACATGATTATGTTTCAAATCAATGCGAAGTAGAAGGCTTAACTTCAAATCCATGCGACACAAATGGTTTAGCTTCAAATACTTGTGATATAAGTGATATAGCTTCAACTGCATACGCAACAAACGAGTTAGCTTCAAAACCAAGCGAACCACATGATTTAGCTTAAAATCAATGCTAAGTAGAAGGCTTAGCTTCAAGTCCATGCGAAACAAATGATTTAGGTTCAGATACTTGCGATATAAGTGATATAGATTCAAATGCAGTTGAAACAATCGACTTAGCTCCAAATTCATTCGAAACAAATGATTTAGCTTCAAATCAATGCGAAGTAGAAGGCTTAGCTTCAAATACATGAAAAAAAATGGTTTATCTTTTGAAAATTGCCATATAAGTGATATAGATCCAAATACATGCGAAACACACGAGTTATGTTCAAATCAATGCGAAACACATGACTTAGCTTAAAATCAATGCGATGTAGAAGGTTTAGCTTAAAATCCATGCGAAACAAATGGTTTACCTACAAATACTTGTGATATACGATATTTAGATGCAACTGCATGCGTAACAAACGAATTAGCTTCAAATCCAAGCGAAACACATGATTTAGCAGCAAATCAATGCGATGTAGAAGGTTTAGCTTCAAATCCATTCGAAACCTAATGATTTAGCATCAGATACTAGCGATATAAGTGACATAGTTTCAAATGCAGACGAAACAAACGAGTTAGCTTAAAATCCATGCGAAACGCATGATTTAGCAGCAAATCAATGCGATGTAGAAGGTTCAGCTTTAAATCCATGCGAAACCAATGATTTAGCATCAGATACTTGTGATATAAGTGGTGTAGCTTCAAATGCAGGCGAAACAAACGAGTTGGCTTCATATCCAAGCGAAACACATGATTTAGCTTCAAATCAATGCGATATAGAAGGTTTAGCTTCACATCCATGCGAAACAAATGATTTAGCTACAGATACTTGCGATACAAGTGATATAGCTTCAAATGCATGCGAGACGAACGAGTTAGCTTCATAACTATGCGAAACACATGATTTAGCTGCAAGTCAATGCGAAACAAATGATTTAGCATCAGATTCTTGCGACATAAGTGATGTAGCTTCAAATGCAGACGAAACAAACGAGTTGGCTTCATATCCAAGCGAAACACATGATTTAGCAGCAAATCAATGCGATGTAGAAGGTTTAGTTTCAAATCCATGTGAAACAAATGATTTAGCTTAAGATACTTGCGATATAAGTGATATAGCATCAAATGCAGGCGATACGAACGAGTTAGCTTCATAAGTATGCGAAACACATGATTTAGCTGCAAGTCAATGCGATGAAGATGGTTTAGCTTCAAATCCATGCGAAACAAATGATTTAGCATCAGATTCTTGCGATATAAGTGATGTAGTTTCAAATGCAGGCAAAACAAACGAGTTGGCTTCAAATCCAAGCAAAAGACATGATTATGTTTCAAATCAATGCGAAGTAGAAGGCTTAACTTCAAATCCATGCGACACAAATGGTTTAGCTTCAAATACTTGTGATATAAGTGATATAGCTTCAACTGCATACGCAACAAACGAGTTAGCTTCAAAACCAAGCGAACCACATGATTTAGCTTAAAATCAATGCTAAGTAGAAGGCTTAGCTTCAAGTCCATGCGAAACAAATGATTTAGGTTCAGATACTTGCGATATAAGTGATATAGATTCAAATGCAGTTGAAACAATCGACTTAGCTCCAAATTCATTCGAAACAAATGATTTAGCTTCAAATCAATGCGAAGTAGAAGGCTTAGCTTCAAATACATGAAAAAAATGGTTTATCTTTTGAAAATTGCCATATAAGTGATATAGATCCAAATACATGCGAAACACACGAGTTATGTTCAAATCAATGCGAAACACATGACTTAGCTTAAAATCAATGCGATGTAGAAGGTTTAGCTTAAAATCCATGCGAAACAAATGGTTTACCTACAAATACTTGTGATATACGATATTTAGATGCAACTGCATGCGTAACAAACGAATTAGCTTCAAATCCAAGCGAAACACATGATTTAGCAGCAAATCAATGCGATGTAGAAGGTTTAGCTTCAAATCCATTCGAAACCTAATGATTTAGCATCAGATACTAGCGATATAAGTGACATAGTTTCAAATGCAGACGAAACAAACGAGTTAGCTTAAAATCCATGCGAAACGCATGATTTAGCAGCAAATCAATGCGATGTAGAAGGTTCAGCTTTAAATCCATGCGAAACCAATGATTTAGCATCAGATACTTGTGATATAAGTGGTGCAGCTTCAAATGCAGGCGAAACAAACGAGTTGGCTTCATATCCAAGCGAAACACATGATTTAGCTTCAAATCAATGCGATATAGAAGGTTTAGCTTCACATCCATGCGAAACAAATGATTTAGCTACAGATACTTGCGATACAAGTGATATAGCTTCAAATGCATGCGAGACGAACGAGTTAGCTTCATAACTATGCGAAACACATGATTTAGCTGCAAGTCAATGCGAAACAAATGATTTAGCATCAGATTCTTGCGACATAAGTGATGTAGCTTCAAATGCAGACGAAACAAACGAGTTGGCTTCATATCCAAGCGAAACACATGATTTAGCTTCAAATCAATGCGATATAGAAGGTTTAGCTTCAAATCCATGCGAAACACATGACTCAGCTGGAAATCAATGCGATGTAGATGGTTTAGCTTCAAATCCAAGCGAAACACATGATGTAGCTTCAGATACTTGCGATATAAGTGACATAGCTTTATATGCAGACGAAACAAACGAATTAGCTTCAAATCAATGCGAAACACATGATTTAGCAGCAAATCAATGCGATGTAGAAGGTTTAGCTTTAAATCCATGCGAAACCAATGATTTAGCATCAGATACTTGTGATATAAGTGGTGTAGCTTCAAATGCAGGCGAAACAAACGAGTTGGCTTCATATCCAAGCGAAACACATGATTTAGCTTCAAATCAATGCGATATAGAAGGTTTAGCTTCAAATCCATGCGAAACAAATGATTTAGCTTCAGATTCTTGCGATATAAGTAATGTAGCTTCAAATGCAGACGAAACAAATGAGTTAGCTTCAAATCCATGCAAAACACATGATTAAGCTTCAAATGCATGCGAAAAACAAGATTTAGGTACAAATTCATGCGATACACATGGTTTAGATACAAATTCATGCGAAACAAATGGTTTAGCTTCAGATACTTGCGATGTATATGATTTAGCATCAACTGCATGCGAAACAAACGAGTTAGCTTCAAATCCAAGCGAAATACATGATTTAGCTTCAAATCAATTCGATGTAGAAGGTTTAGCTTCAAATCCATGCGAAACACATGACTCAGCTGGAAATCAATGCGATGTAGATGGTTTAGCTTCAAATCCAAGCGAAACACATGATTTAGCTGCAAATCAATGCGATGTAGAAGGTTTAGCTTCAAATCCATGCGAAACAAATGATTTAGCATCAGATACTTGCGATATAAGTGATATAGTTTGAAATGCAGGGGAAACAGTGGAGTTAGCTTCAAATCCATGAGAAGCACATGATTTAGGTGCAAATCAATGCGATGTAGAAGGTTTAGCTTCAAATCCATGCGAAATCAATGATTTAGCTTCAGACACTTGCGGTATAAGTGATATAGCTTCAAATGCAGACGAAACAAACGAGTTAGCTTCAAATCCATGCGAAACACGTGATTTAGCTTCAAATCAATGCGATGTAGAAGGTTTTGCTTCAAATCAATGCGATGTAGAAGGTTTAGCTTTAAATCCATGCGAAACAACTGGTTTAGCTACAAATACTTGTGATATACGATATTTAGATTCAACTGCATGCGTAACAAACGAATTAGCTTCAAATCCAAGCGAAACACATGATTTAGCAGCAAATCAATGCGATGTAGAAGGTTTAGCTTCAAATCCATGCGAAAACAATGATTTAGCTTCAGATACTTGCGATATAAGTGACATAGTTTCAAATGCAGACGAAACAAACGAGTTAGCTTAAAATCCATGCGAAACGCATGATTTAGCAGCAAATCAATGCGATGTAGAAGATTTAGCTTCAAATCCATGCAAAACCAATGATTTAGCTTCAGATACTTGCGATATAAGTGACATAGCTTTATATGCAGACGAAACAAACGAATTAGCTTCAAATCCATGCGAAACCAATGATTTAGCTTCAGATACTTGCGATATAAGTGACATAGCTTTATATGCAGACGAAACAAACGAATTAGCTTCAAATCAATGCGAAACACATGATTTAGCAGTAAATCAATGCGATGTAAAAGGTTTAGCTTCAAATCCATGCGAAACCAATGATTTAGCTTCGGATACTTGCGATATAAGTGACATAGTTTCAAATGCAGACGAAACAAACGAGTTAGCTTCAAATCCATGCGAAACACATGATTTAGCAGCAAATCAATGCGATGTAGAAGGTTTAGCTTCAAATCCATGTGAAACAAATGATTTAGCTTAAGATACTTGCGATATAAGTGATATAGCATCAAATGCAGGCGATACGAACGAGTTAGCTTCATAAGTATGCGAAACACATGATATAGCTGCAAGTCAATGCGATGTAGATGGTTTAGCTTCAAATCCATGCGAAACCAATGATTTAGCATCAGATTCTTGCGATATAAGTGATGTAGCTTCACATGCAGGCAAAACAAACGAGTTGGCTTCAAATCCAAGCAAAACGCATGATTATGTTTCAAATCAATGCGAAGTAGAAGGCTTAACTTCAAATCCATGCGAAACAAATGGTTTAGCTTCAAATACTTGTGATATAAGTGATATAGCTTCAACTGCATGCGAATCACACGAGTAAGGTTCAAATCAATGCGAACCACATGATTTAGCTTAAAATCAATGCGAAGTAGAAGGCTTAGCTTCAAATACATGAAAAACAAATGATTTATATTAGAAAATTGCGATATAAGTGATATAGCTTCAAATGCAGGCGAAACAAACAAGTTAGCTTCAAATTCATGCAAAACACATGATTTAGGTACAAATCAATGGGAAGTAGAAGGCTTAGCTTCAAATACATGACAAAAAATGGTTTATCTTTAGAAAATAGCCATATAAGTGATATAGCTTCAAATACATGCGAAACACACGAGTTATGTTCAAATCAATGCGAAACACATGACTTAGCTTAAAATCAAAGCGATGTAGAAGGTTTAGCTTTAAATCCATGCGAAACAACTGGTTTAGCTACAAATACTTGTGATATACGATATTTAGATTCAACTGCATGCGTAACAAATGAATTAGCTTCAAATCCAAGCGAGACACATGATTTAGCAGCAAATCAATGCGATGTAGAAGGTTTAGCTTCAAATACATGCGAAACCAATGATTTAGCTTCAGATACTTGCGATATAAGTGACATAGTTTCAAATGCAGCCGAAAGAAACGACTTAGCTTCAAACACTTGGGATATAAGTGATATAGCTTCAAAAGCAGACGAAACAAACGAGTTAGCTTCAAATCCATGCGAAACACATGATTTAGCAGCAAATAAATGCGAAGTAGAAGGCTTAGCTTCAAATCCATGCGAAACACATGATTGAAATGCAAATCAATGCGATGTAGAAGGTTTAGCTTGAAATCCATGAGAAAAAAATGATTGAGCTTCACACACTTCGGGTATATGGGATATAGCTTCAAATGCAGACGAATCAATCGAGTTGGTTTCAAAATCCATGCGATACACATGATTAACCTTCAAATCAATTGCGCAGTAGAAAGCTTAGCTTCAAATCTATGCGGAACAAATGATTTAGCTTCAGATAATTGCGACACAAGTGTTATAGGTTCAAATGCAGACGAAACAAACGAGGTAGCTTCAACTCCATGATAAATACATGATTTAGCTACAAATCAAGGCGATGTAGAAGGTTTAGCTTCAAATCCATTCGAAACAAATGATTTAGCTTAAAACTCTTGGGATATAAGTGATATAGCTTTAAATGCAGACGACACAAACGAGATAGCATCAAATCCATGCGAAACAAATGATTTAGCATGAGATACTTGCGATATAAGTGATATAGCTTCAAATGAAAGGGAAACAAACGATTTAGCTTCAAGTCCATGCGAAACACAAGTTTTAGTTGCAAATCAAAGCGATGTAGAAGGTTTAACTTCAAATCCATGCGAAACACATGATTTAGCTGCAAATCAATGCGATGTAGAAGGTTTAGCTTCAAATCCATGCGAAACAAATGATTTAGCATCAGATACTTGCGATATAAGTGATATAGTTTCAAATGCAGGGGAAACAGTGGAGTTAGCTTCAAATCCATGAGAAGCACATGATTTAGGTGCAAATCAATGCGATGTAGAAGGTTTAGCTTCAAATCCATGCGAAATCAATGATTTATCTTCAGATACTTGCGGTATAAGTGATATAGCTTCAAATGCAGACGAAACAAACGAATTAGCTTCAAATCCAAGCGAAACACATGATTTAGCAGCAAATCAATGCGATGTAGAAGGTTTAGCTTCAAATCCATGCGAAACCAATGATTTAGCTTCGGATACTTGCGATATAAGTGACATAGTTTCAAATGCAAACGAAACAAACGAGTTAGCTTCAAATCCATGCGAAACACATGATTTAGCTTAAAATCAATGCGAAGTTGAAGGCTTAGCTTCAAATACATGAAAAACAAATGATTTATATTACAAAATTGCGATATAAGTGATATAGCTTCAAATGCAGGCGAAACAAACAAGTTAGCTTCAAATTCATGCAACACACATGATTTAGGTACAAATCAATGGGAAGTAGAAGGCTTAGCTTCAAATACATGAAAAAAAATGGTTCATCTTTAGAAAATAGCCATATAAGTGATATAGCTTCAAATAAATGCGAAACACACGAGTTATGTTCAAATCAATGCGAAACACATGACTTAGCTTAAAATCAAAGCGATGTAGAAGGTTTAGCTTTAAATCCATGCGAAACAACTGGTTTAGCTACAAATACTTGTGATATACGATATTTAGATTCAACTGTATGCGTAACAAACGAATTAGCTTCAAATCCAAGCGAGACACATGATTTAGCAGCAAATCAATGCGATGTAGAAGGTTTAGCTTCAAATACATGCGAAACCAATGATTTAGCTTCAGATACTTGCGATATAAGTGACATAGTTTCAAATGCAGCCGAAAGAAACGACTTAGCTTCAAACACTTGGGATATAAGTGATATAGCTTCAAAAGCAGACGAAACAAACGAGTTAGCTTCAAATCCATGCGAAACACATGATTTAGCAGCAAATAAATGCGAAGTAGAAGGCTTAGCTTCAAATCCATGCGAAACACATGATTGAAATGCAAATCAATGCGATGTAGAAGGTTTAGCTTGAAATCCATTCGAAACAAATGATTTAGCTTAAAACTCTTGGGATATAAGTGATATAGCTTTAAATGCAGACGACACAAACGAGATAGCATCAAATCCATGCGAAACAAATGATTTAGCATGAGATACTTGCGATATAAGTGAAATAGCTTCAAATGAAAGGGAAACAAACGATTTAGCTTCAAGTCCATGCGGAACACATGTTTTAGTTGCAAATCAAAGCGATGTAGAAGGTTTAACTTCAAATCCATGCGAAACACATGATTTAGCTGCAAATCAATGCGATGTAGAAGGTTTAGCTTCAAATCCATGCGAAACCAATGATTTAGCTTCGGATACTTGCGATATAAGTGACATAGCTTCGACTGCAGGGGAAACAAACGACTTATCTTCAAACACTTGGGATATAAGTGATATAGCTTCAAAAGCAGACGAAACAAACGAGTTAGCTTCAAATCCATGCGAAACACATGATTTAGCAGCAAATAAATGCGAAGTAGAAGGCTTAGCTTCAAATCCATGCGAAACACATGATTGAAATGCAAATCAATGCGATGTAGAAGGTTTAGCTTGAAATCCATGAGAAAAAAATGACTGAGCTTCACACACTTCGGGTATAGGTGATATAGCTTCAAATGCAGACGAATCAATCGAGTTGGTTTCAAAATCCATGCGATACACATGATTAACCTTCAAATCAATTGCGCAGTAGAAAGCTTAGCTTCAAATCTATGCGGAACAAATGATTCAGCTGCAGATAATTGCGACACAAGTGTTATAGGTTCAAATGCAGACGAAACAAACGAGCTAGCTTCAACTCCATGATAAATACATGATTTAGCTACAAATCAAGGCGATGTAGAAGGTTTAGCTTCAAATCCATTCGAAACAAATGATTTAGCTTAAAACTCTTGGGATATAAGTGATATAGCTTTAAATGCAGACGACACAAATGAGTTAGCATCAAATCCATGCGAAACAAATGATTTAGCATGAGATACTTGCGATATAAGTGAAATAGCTTCAAATGAAAGGGAAACAAACGATTTAGCTTCAAGTCCATGCGGAACACATGTTTTAGTTGCAAATCAAAGCGATGTAGAAGGTTTAACTTCAAATCCATGCGAAACACATGATTTAGCTGCAAATCAATGCGATGTAGAAGGTTTAGCTTCAAATCCATGCGAAACAAATGATTTAGCATCAGATACTTGCGATATAAGTGATATAGTTTCAAATGCAGGGGAAACAGTGGAGTTAGCTTCAAATCCATGAGAAGCACATGATTTAGGTGCAAATCAATGCGATGTAGAAGGTTTAGCTTCAAATCTATGCGAAATCAATGATTTAGCTTCAGATACTTGCGGTATAAGTGATATAGCTTCAAATGCAGACGAAACAAACGAGTTAGCTTCAAATCCATGCGAAACACGTGATTTAGCTTCAAATCAATGCGATGTAGAAGGTTTTGCTTCAAATCAATGCGATGTAGAAGGTTTAGCTTTAAATCCATGCGAAACAACTGGTTTAGCTACAAATACTTGTGATATACGATATTTAGATTCAACTGCATGCGTAACAAACGAATTAGCTTCAAAACAAAGCGAAACACATGATTTAGCTTCATATCAATGCGATGTAGAAGGTTTAGCTTCAAATCCATGCGAAATCAATGATTTAGCTTCAGATACTTGCGGTATAAGTGATATAGCTTCGACTGCAGGGGAAACAAACGACTTATCTTCAAACACTTGGGATATAAGTGATATAGCTTCAAAAGCAGACGAAACAAACGAGTTAGCTTCAAATCCATGCGAAACACACGATTTAGCAGCAAATAAATGCGAAGTAGAAGGCTTAGCTTCAAATCCATGCGAAACACATGATTGAAATGCAAATCAATGCGATGTAGAAGGTTTAGCTTGAAATCCATGAGAAAAAAATGACTGAGCTTCACACACTTCGGGTATAGGTGATATAGCTTCAAATGCAGACGAATCAATCGAGTTGGTTTCAAAATCCATGCGATACACATGATTAACCTTCAAATCAATTGCGCAGTAGAAAGCTTAGCTTCAAGTCTATGCGGAACAAATGATTCAGCGGCAGATAATTGCGACACAAGTGTTATAGGTTCAAATGCAGACGAAACAAACGAGCTAGCTTCAACTCCATGATAAATACATGATTTAGCTACAAGTCAAGGCGATGTAGAAGGTTTAGCTTCAAATCCATTCGAAACAAATGATTTAGCTTCAGATACTTGCGGTATAAGTGATATAGCTTCGACTGCAGGGGAAACAAACGACTTATCTTCAAACACTTGGGATATAGGTGATATAGATTCAACTGCATACGAAACAAACGAGTTAGCTTCAAAACCAAGCGAAACACATGATTTAGCTTCATATCAATGCGGTGTACAAGGATTAGCTTCAAATGCATGCGAAACAAATGATTTAGCATTAGATACTTGCGATATAAGTGATATAGTTTCAAATGCAGGGGAAACAGTGGAGTTAGCTTCAAATCCATGAGAAGCACATGATTTAGCTGCAAATCAATGCGATGTAGAAGGTTTAGCTTCAAATCCATGCGAAATCAATGATTTAGCTTCAGATACTTGCGGTATAAGTGATATAGCTTCGATTGCAGGGGAAACAAACGACTTAGCTTCAAACACTTGGGATATAAGTGACATAGCTTCAAATGCAGAGGAAACAAACGAGTTAGCTTCAAATCCATGCGAAACACATGATTTAGCAGCAAATAAATGCGAAGTAGAAGGCTTAGCTTCAAATCCATTCGAAACAAATGATTTAGCTTAAAACTCTTGGGATATAAGTGAAATAGCTTTAAATGCAGACGACACAAACGAGTTAGCTTCAAATCCATGCGAAACAAATGATTTAGCATGAGATACTTGCGATATAAGTGATATAGCTTCAAATGAAAGGGAAACAAACGATTTAGCTTCAAGTCCATGCGAAACACAAGTTTTAGTTGCAAATCAAAGCGATGTAGAAGGTTTAACTTCAAATCCATGCGAAACACATGATTTAGCTGCAAATCAATGCGATGTAGAAGGTTTAGCTTCAAATCCATGCGAAACAAATGATTTAGCATCAGATACTTGCGATATAAGTGATATAGTTTCAAATGCAGGGGAAACAGTGGAGTTAGCTTCAAATCCATGAGAAGCACATGATTTAGGTGCAAATCAATGCGATGTAGAAGGTTTAGCTTCAAATCCATGCGAAATCAATGATTTAGCTTCAGATACTTGCGGTATAAGTGATATAGCTTCAAATGCAGACGAAACAAACGAGTTAGCTTCAAATCCATGCGAAACACGTGATTTAGCTTCAAATCAATGCGATGTAGAAGGTTTTGCTTCAAATCAATGCGATGTAGAAGGTTTAGCTTAAATCCATGCGAAACAACTGGTTTAGCTTCAGATACTTGCGATATAAGTGACATAGTTTCAAATGCAGGACGAAACAAACGAGATAGCTTAAAATCCATGCGAAACACATGATTTAGCTGCAAATCAATGCGACGTAGAAGGTTTAGCATTAAATCCATGCGAAACCAATGATTTAGCTTCGGATACTTGCGATATAAGTGACATAGCTTCAAATGCAGAGGAAACAAACGAGATAGCACCAAATCCAAGCGAATCACATGATTTAGCATCAAATCAATGCGATTAGAAGGTTTAGCTTCAAATCCATGCGATACAAAATATTGAGCTTCAAACACTTGGGATATAGGTGATATAGATTCAACTGCATACGAAACAAACGAGTTAGCTTCAAAACCAAGCGAAACACATGATTTAGCTTCATATCAATGCGGTGTAGAAGGATTAGCTTCAAATGCATGCGAAACAAATGTTTAGCATTAGATACTTGCGATATAAGTGATATAGTTTTCAAATGCAGGGGAAACAGTGGATTAGCTTCAAATCCATGAGAAGCACATGATTTAGCTGCAAATCAATGCGATGTAGAAGGTTTAGCTTCAAATCCATGCGAATCAATGATTTAGCTTCAGATACTTGCGGTATAAGTGATATAGCTTCGATTGCAGGGGAAACAAACGACTTAGCTTCAAACACTTGGGATATAAGTGGACATAGCTTCAAATGCAGGGGAAACAAATGATTTAGCATTAGATACTTGCGATATAAGTGATATAGTTTCAAATGCAGGGGAAACAGTGGAGTTAGCTTCAAATCCATGAGAAGCACATATTTAGCTGCAAATCAATGCGATGTAGAAGGTTAGCTCCAAATCCATGCGAAATCAATGATTTAGCTTCAGATACTTGCGGTATAAGTGATATAGCTTCGTTTGCAGGGGAAACAAACGACTTAGCTTCAAACACTTGGGATATAAGTGATATAGCTTCAAATGCAGACGAAACAAACGAGTTAGCCTTCAAATCCATGCGAAACACATGATTTAGCAGCAAATAAATGCGAAGTAGAAGGCTTAGCTTCAAATCCATTCGAAACAAATGATTTAGCTTAAAACTCTTGGGATATCAGTGAAATAGCTTTAAATGCAGACGACACAAACGAGTTAGCTTCAAATCCATGCGAAACAAATGATTTAGCATCAGATACTTGCGATATAAGTGATATAGTTTCAAATGCAGGGGAAACAGTGGAGTTAGCTTCAAATCCATGAGAAGCACATGATTTAGGTGCAAATCAATGCGATGTAGAAGGTTTAGCTTCAAATCCATGCGAAATCAATGATTTAGCTTCAGATACTTGCGGTATAAGTGATATAGCTTCAAATGCAGACGAAACAAACGAGTTAGCTTCAAATCCATGCGAAACACGTGATTTAGCTTCAAATCAATGCGATGTAGAAGGTTTTGCTTCAAATCAATGCGATGTAGAAGGTTTAGCTTTAAATCCATGCGAAACAACTGGTTTAGCTACAAATACTTGTGATATACGATATTTAGATTCAACTGCATGCGTAACAAACGAATTAGCTTCAAATCCAAGCGAAACACATGATTTAGCAGCAAATCAATGCGATGTAGAAGGTTTAGCTTCAAATCCATGCGAAACCAATGATTTAGCTTCGGATACTTGCGATATAAGTGACATAGTTTCAAATGCAAACGAAACAAACGAGTTAGCTTCAAATCCATGCGAAACACATGATTTAGCTGCAAGTCAATGCGATGTAGATGGTTTAGCTTCAAATCCATGCGAAACCAATGATTTAGCATCAGATTCTTGCGATATAAGTGATGTAGCTTCAAATGCAGGCAAAACAAACGAGTTGGCTTCAAATCCAAGCAAAACGCATGATTATGTTTCAAATCAATGCGAAGTAGAAGGCTTAACTTCAAATCCATGCGAAACAAATGGTTTAGCTTCAAATACTTGTGATATAAGTGATATAGCTTCAACTGCATGCGAATCACACGAGTTAGGTTCAAATCAATGCGAACGACATGATTTAGCTTAAAATCAATGCGAAGTTGAAGGCTTAGCTTCAAATACATGAAAAACAAATGATTTATATTACAAAATTGCGATATAAGTGATATAGCTTCAAATGCAGGCGAAACAAACAAGTTAGCTTCAAATTCATGCAACACACATGATTTAGGTACAAATCAATGGGAAGTAGAAGGCTTAGCTTCAAATACATGAAAAAAAATGGTTTATCTTTAGAAAATAGCCATATAAGTGATATAGCTTCAAATAAATGCGAAACACACGAGTTATGTTCAAATCAATGCGAAACACATGACTTAGCTTAAAATCAAAGCGATGTAGAAGGTTTAGCTTTAAATCCATGCGAAACAACTGGTTTAGCTACAAATACTTGTGATATACGATATTTAGATTCAACTGTATGCGTAACAAACGAATTAGCTTCAAATCCAAGCGAGACACATGATTTAGCAGCAAATCAATGCGATGTAGAAGGTTTAGCTTTAAATACATGCGAAACAAATGGTTTAGCTACAAATACTTGTGATATACGTTATTTAGATTCAACTGCATGCGTAACAAACGAATTAGCTTCAAATCCATGCGAAACACATGATTTAGCAGCAAATCAATGCGATGTAGAAGGTTTAGCTTCAAATCCATGCGAAACCAATGATTTAGCTTCAGATACTTGCGATATAAGTGACATAGTTTCAAATGCAGACGAAACAAACGAGTTAGCTTAAAATCCATGCGAAACACATGATTTAGCAGCAAATCAATGCGATATAGAAGGTTTAGCTTTAAATACATGCGAAACAAATGGTTTAGCTACAAATACTTGTGATATACGTTATTTAGATTCAACTGCATGCGTAACAAACGAATTAGCTTCAAATCCATGCGAAACACATGATTTAGCAGCAAATCAATGCGACGTAGAAGGTTTAGCTTCAAATCCATGCGAAACCAATGATTTAGCTTCAGATACTTGCGATATAAGTGACATAGTTTCAAATGCAGACGAAACAAACGAGTTAGCTTCAAATCCATGCGAAACACATGATTTAGCTGCAAATCAATGCGGTGTAGAAGTTTTAGCTTCAAATCCAGGCGAAACAAATGATTTAGCTTCAAACACTTGGGATATAAGCGATATAGCTTCAAATGCAGACGAAACAAACGAGTTAGCTTCAAATCCAAGCGGAACACATTATTTAGCTTCAAATCAACGCGATGTAGAAGGTTTACCTACAAATCCAAGCGAAGCACATGATATAGCTGCAAATCAATGCGATGTAGAAGGTTTAGCTTCAAATCCAGGCGAAACAAATGATTTATCTTCAAACACTTGGGATATAAGCGATATAGCTTCTAATGCAGACGAAACAAACGAGTTAGCTTAAAATCCATGCGAAACACATGATTTAGCTGCAAATCAATGCGATGTAGCAGGTTTAGCTTCAAATCCATGCGAAACCAATGATTTACCTTCAGATACTTGCAATATAATTGACATAGCTATATATGCATACGAAACAAACGAGTTAAATTAAAATCCATGCGAAACACATGATTTAGCAGCAAATCAATGCGATGTAGAAGGTTTAGCTTCAAATTCATGCGAAACCAATGATTTAGCTTCAGATACTTGCGATATAAGTGGCATAGTTTCAAATGCAGACGAAACAAACCAGTTAGATTCAATTCCATGCGAAACACATGATTTAGCAGCAAATCAATGCGATGTAGAAGGTTTAGCTTTAAATACATGCGAAACAAATGGTTTAGCTACAAATACTTGTGATATACGTTATTTAGATTCAACTGCATGCGTAACAAACGAATTAGCTTCAAATCCATGCGAAACACATGATTTAGCAGCAAATCAATGCGATGTAGAAGGTTTAGCTTCAAATCCATGCGAAACCAATGATTTAGCTTCAGATACTTGCGATATAAGTGACATAGTTTCAAATGCAGACGAAACAAACGAGTTAGCTTAAAATCCATGCGAAACACATGATTTAGCTGCAAATCAATGCGATGTAGAAGGTTTAGCTTCAAATCCATGCGAAACCAATGATTTATCTTCAGATACTTGCAATATAATTGACATAGCTATATATGCATACGAAACAAACGAGTTAGATTAAAATCCATGCGAAACACATGATTTAGCAGCAAATCAATGCGATGTAAAAGGTTTAGCTTCAAATCCATGCGAAACCAATGATTTAGCTTCAGATACTTGCGATATAAGTCACATAGTTTCAAATGCAGACGAAACAAACGAGATAGCTTAAAATCCATGCGAAATACATGATTTAGCTGCAAATCAATGAGATGTAAAATGTTTAGCTTCAAATCCATGCGAAACCAGATTTAGCTTTACATACTTGCGATATAAGCGATATAGCATCAAATGCAGGCGAAACGAACGAGTTAGCTTCAAATCCATGCGAAAAACATGATTTAGCTTCAAATCAATGCGATGTAGAAGATTTTGCTTCAAATCCATGCGAAATAAATGTTTTAGCTTCAAACACTTGGGATATAAGTGATATAGCTACAAATGCTGACGGATCAATCGAGTTAGCTTCAAAATCCATGCGATACACATGATTTAGCTTCAAATCAACGAGGAATAGAAGGCTTAACTTGAAATCCATGCGGAACAAATGATTTTGCTTCAGATACTTGCAGTATAGGTAATATAGCTTCAAAAGCAGACGTAACAAACGAGTTAGCTACAAAAACCCATGCGGTACACATGATTTAGCTTCAAATCAATGCGAAGTAGAAGGCTTAGCTTCAAAACCCATGCGAACCACATGATTTAACTTCAAATTCATGCGAAACACATGGTTAAGCTTCAAATCAATGCTATGTACAAGGTTTAGCTTAAAATCGATGCGAAACACATGATTTAGCTGCAAATCAATGCGATGTAGAAGGTTTAGCTTCAAATCCATGCGAAACCAATGATTTATCTTCAGATACTTGCAATATAATTGACATAGCTA
This sequence comes from Megalopta genalis, assembly GCF_051020955.1. Taxonomy (NCBI): domain Eukaryota; kingdom Metazoa; phylum Arthropoda; class Insecta; order Hymenoptera; family Halictidae; genus Megalopta; species Megalopta genalis. The sequence continues at coordinate 74,393 of NW_027477167.1, forward strand.
TATATGCATACAAAACAAACGAGTTAAATTAAAATCCATGCGAAACACATGATTTAGCAGCAAATCAATGCGATGTAAAAGGTTTAGCTTCAAATCCATGCGAAACCAATGATTTAGCTTCAGATACTTGCGATATAAGTGACATAGTTTCAAATGCAGACGAAGCAAACGAGATAGCTTAAAATCCATGCGAAACACATGATTTAGCTGCAAATCAATGCGAAACAAATGATTTAAGTTCACATACATGCGATATAAGTGATATAGCTTCAAATGCAGGATAAACGAACGAGTTAGCTTCAAATCCATGCAAAACACATGATTTTTCCTCAAATACTTGCGATATAAGTGATATAGATGCAAATGAAGACGAATCAAACGAGTTAGCTTCAAATCCATTCGATGTAGAAGGTTTAGCATCAAATCCATGCGAAACCAATGATTTAGCTTCAGATACTTGCGATATAAGTGACATAGTTTCAAATGCAGACGAAACAAACGAGTTAGCTTAAAATCCATGCGAAACACATGATTTAGCTGCAAATCAATGCGACGTAGAAGGTTTAGCTTCAAATCCATGCGAAATCAATGATTTAGATTCGGATACTTGCGATATAAGTGACATAGCTTCAAATGCAGAAGAAACATACGAGTTAGCACCAAATCCAAGCGAATCACATGATTTAGCATGAAATCAATGAGATTTAGAAGGTTTAGCTTCAAATCCATGCGATACAAATGATTGAGCTTCAAACACTTGGGATATAGGTGATATAGCTTCAACTGCATACGCAACAAACGAGATAGCTTCAAAACCAAGAGAAACACACGATTTACCTTCATATCAATGCGGTGTAGAAGGTTTAGCTTCAAATCCATGCGAAACAAATGATTTAGCTTCAGATACTTGCGATGTAAGTGGCATAGTGTCAAATGCAGACGAAACAAACCAGTAAGATTCATTCCATGTGAAACACATGATTTAGAAGCAAATCAATGCGATGTAGAAGGTTTAGCTTTAAATCCATGCGAAACAAATGGTCTAGCTACAAATACTTGTGATATACGTTATTTAGATTCAACTGCATGCGTAACAAACGAATTAGCTTCAAATCCAAGCGAAACACATGATTTAGCAGCAAATCAATGCGATGTAGAAGGTTTAGGTTCACATTCATGCGACACCAATGATTAAGCTTCAGATACTTGCGATATAAGTGGCATAGTTTCAAATGCAGACGAAACAAACCAGTTAGATTCAATTCCATGCGAAACACATCATTTAGCAGCAAATCAATGCGATGTAGAAGGTTTAGCTTTAAATACATGCGAAACAAATGGTTTAGCTACAAATACTTGTGATATACGTTATTTAGATTCAACTGCATGCGTAACAAACGAATTAGCTTCAAATCCAAGCGAAACACATGATTTAGCAACAAATCAATGCGATGTAGAAGGTTTAGCTTCAAATCCATGCGAAACCAATGATTTAGCTTCAGATACTTGCGATATAAGTGACATAGTTTCAAATGCAGACGAAACAAACGAGTTAGCTTAAAAACCATGCGAAACACATGATTTAGCAGCAAATCAATGCGATGTAGAAGGTTTAGCTTCAAATCCATGCGAAACCAATGATTTAGCTTCCGATACTTGCGATATAAGTGACATAGTTTCAAATGCAGACGAAACAAACGAGTTAGCTTCAAATCAATGCGAAACGCATGATTTAGCAGCAAATCAATGCGATGTAGAAGATTTAGCTTCAAATCCATGCGAAACCAATGATTTAGCTTCAGATACTTGCGATATAAGTGACAGAGTTTCTAATGCAGACGAAAGAAACGAGTTAGCTTCAAATTCATGCGAAACACATGATTGAAATGCAAATCAATGCGATGTAGAAAGTTTAGCTTCAAATCCATGCGAAACCAATGATTTAGCTTCTGATACTTGCGATATAAGTGACATAGTTTCAAATGCAGACGAAACAAACGAGTTAGCTTAAAATCCATGCGAAACACATGATTTAGCAGCAAATCAATGCGATATAGAAGGTTTAGCTTTAAATACATGCGAAACAAATGGTTTAGCTACAAATACTTGTGATATACGTTATTTAGATTCAACTGCATGCGTAACAAACGAATTAGCTTCAAATCCATGCGAAACACATGATTTAGCAGCAAATCAATGCGATGTAGAAGGTTTAGCTTCAAATCCATGCGAAACCAATGATTTAGCTTCAGATACTTGCGATATAAGTGACATTGTTTCAAATGCAGACGAAACAAACGAGTTAGCTTCAAATCCATGCGAAACACATGATTTAGCTGCAAATCAATGCGGTGTAGAAGTTTTAGCTTCAAATCCAGGCGAAACAAATGATTTAGCTTCAAACACTTGGGATATAAGCGATATAGCTTCAAATGCAGACGAAACAAACGAGTTAGCTTCAAATCCAAGCGGAACACATTATTTAGCTTCAAATCAACGCGATGTAGAAGGTTTACCTACAAATCCAAGCGAAGCACATGATATAGCTGCAAATCAATGCGATGTAGAAGGTTTGCTTCAAATCCAGGCGAAACAAATGATTTATCTTCAAACACTTGGGATATAAGCGATATAGCTTCTAATGCAGACGAAACAAACGAGTTAGCTTAAAATCCATGCGAAACACATGATTTAGCTGCAAATCAATGCGATGTAGCAGGTTAGCTTCAAATCCATGCGAAACCAATGATTTACCTTCAGATACTTGCAATATAATTGACATAGCTTATATGCATACGAAACAAACGAGTTAAATTAAAATCCATGCGAAACACATGATTAGCAGCAAATCAATGCGATGTAGAAGGTTTAGCTTCAAATTCATGCGAAACCAATGATTAGCTTCAGATACTTGCGATATAAGTGGCATAGTTTCAAATGCAGACGAAACAAACCAGTTAGATTCAATTCCATGCGAAACACATGATTTAGCAGCAAATCAATGCGATGTAGAAGGTTTAGCTTTAAATACATGCGAAACAAATGGTTTAGCTACAAATACTTGTGATATACGTTATTTAGATTCAACTGCATGCGTAACAAACGAATTAGCTTCAAATCCATGCGAAACACATGATTTAAGCAGCAAATCAATGCGATGTAGAAGGTTTAGCTTCAAATCCATGCGAAACCAATGATTTAGCTTCAGATACTTGCGATATAAGTGACATAGTTTCAAATGCAGACGAAACAAACGAGTTAGCTTCAAATCCATGCGAAACACATGATTTAGCTGCAAATCAATGCGGTGTAGAAGTTTTAGCTTCAAATCCAGGCGAAACAAATGATTTAGCTTCAAACACTTGGGATATAAGCGATATAGCTTCAAATGCAGACGAAACAAACGAGTTAGCTTCAAATCCAAGCGGAACACATTATTTAGCTTCAAATCAACGCGATGTAGAAGGTTTACCTACAAATCCAAGCGAAGCACATGATATAGCTGCAAATCAATGCGATGTAGAAGGTTAGCTTCAAATCCAGGCGAAACAAATGATTTATCTTCAAACACTTGGGATATAAGCGATATAGCTTCTAATGCAGACGAAACAAACGAGTTAGCTTAAAATCCATGCGAAACACATGATTTAGCTGCAAATCAATGCGATGTAGCAGGTTTAGCTTCAAATCCATGCGAAACCAATGATTTACCTTCAGATACTTGCAATATAATTGACATAGCTATATATGCATACGAAACAAACGAGTTAAATTAAAATCCATGCGAAACACATGATTTAGCAGCAAATCAATGCGATGTAGAAGGTTTAGCTTCAAATTCATGCGAAACCAATGATTTAGCTTCAGATACTTGCGATATAGTGGCATAGTTTCAAATGCAGACGAAACAAACCAGTTAGATTCAATTCCATGCGAAACACATGATTTAGCAGCAAATCAATGCGATGTAGAAGGTTAGCTTTAAATACATGCGAAACAAATGGTTTAGCTACAAATACTTGTGATATACGTTATTTAGATTCAACTGCATGCGTAACAAACGAATTAGCTTCAAATCCATGCGAAACACATGATTTAGCAGCAAATCAATGCGATGTAGAAGGTTTAGCTCAAATCCATGCGAAACCAATGATTTAGCTTCAGATACTTGCGATATAAGTGACATAGTTTCAAATGCAGACGAAACAAACGAGTTAGCTTAAAATCCATGCGAAACACATGATTTAGCAGCAAATCAATGCGATGTAGAAGGTTTAGCTTTAAATTCATGCGAAACAAATGGTTTAGCTACAAATACTTGTGATATACGTTATTTAGATTCAACTGCATGCGTAACACAACGAATTAGCTTCAAATCCATGCGAAACACATGATTTAGCAGCAAATCAATGCGATGTAGAAGGTTTAGCTTCAAATCCATGCGAAACCAATGATTTAGCTTCAGATACTTGCGATATAAGTGACATAGTTTCAAATGCAGACGAAACAAAACGAGTTAGCTTCAAATCCATGCGAAACACATGATTTAGCTGCAAATCAATGCGGTGTAGAGTTTTAGCTTCAAATCCAGGCGAAACAAATGATTTAGCTTCAAACACTTGGGATATAAGCGATATAGCTCCAAATGCAGACGAAACAAACGAGTTAGCTACAAATCCAAGCGGAACACATTATTTAGCTTCAAATCAACGCGATGTAGAAGGTTTACCTACAAATCCAAGCGAAGCACATGATTTAGCTGCAAATCAATGCGATGTAGAAGGTTTAGCTTCAAATCCAGGCGAAACAATGATTTATCTTCAAACACTTGGGATATAAGCGATATAGCTTCTAATGCAGACGAAACAACGAGTTAGCTTAAAATCCATGCGAAACACATGATTTAGCTGCAAATCAATGCGATGTAGAAGGTTTAGCTTCAAATCCATGCGAAACCAATGATTTATCTTCAGATACTTGCAATATAATTGACATAGCTATATATGCATACGAAACAAACGAGTTAGATTAAAATCCATGCGAAACACATGATTTAGCAGCAAAAAATCAATGCGATGTAAAAGGTTTAGCTTCAAATCCATGCGAAACCAATGATTTAGCTTCAGATACTTGCGATATAAGTCACATAGTTTCAAATGCAGACGAAACAAACGAGATAGCTTAAAATCCATGCGAAATACATGATTTAGCTGCAAATCAATGAGATGTAAAATGTTTAGCTTCAAATCCATGCGAAACCAGATTTAGCTTTACATACTTGCGATATAAGCGATATAGCATCAAATGCAGGCGAAACGAACGAGTTAGCTTCAAATCCATGCGAAAACATGATTTAGGCTTCAAATCAATGCGATGTAGAAGATTTTGCTTCAAATCCATGCGAAATAAATGTTTTAGCTTCAAACACTTGGGATATAAGTGATATAGCTACAAATGCTGACGGATCAATCGAGTTAGCTTCAAAATCCATGCGATACACATGATTTAGCTTCAAATCAACGAGGAATAGAAGGCTTAACTTGAAATCCAGCGGAACAAATGATTTGCTTCAGATACTTGCAGTATAGGTAATATAGCTTCAAAAGCAGACGTAACAAACGAGTTAGCTACAAAAACCCTGCGGTACACATGATTTAGCTTCAAATCAATGCGAAGTAGAAGGCTTAGCTTCAAAACCCATGCGAACCACATGATTTAACTTCAAATTCATGCGAAACACAATGGTTAAGCTTCAAATCAATGCTATGTACAAGGTTTAGCTTAAAATCGATGCGAAACACATGATTTAGCTGCAAATCAATGCGATGTAGAAGGTTTAGCTTCAAATCCATGCGAAACCAATGATTTATCTTCAGATACTTGCAATATAATTGACATAGCTATATATGCATACAAAACAAACGAGTTAAATTAAAATCCATGCGAAACACATGATTTAGCAGCAAATCAATGCGATGTAAAAGGTTTAGCTTCAAATCCATGCGAAACCAATGATTTAGCTTCAGATACTTGCGATATAAGTGACATAGTTTCAAATGCAGACGAAGCAAACGAGATAGCTTAAATCCATGCGAAACACATGATTTAGCTGCAAATCAATGCGAAACAAATGATTTAAGTTCACATACATGCGATATAAGTGATATAGCTTCAATTGCAGGATAACGAACGAGTTAGCTTCAAATCCAATGCAAAACACATGATTTTTCCTCAAATACTTGCGATATAAGTGATATAGATGCAAATGAAGACGAATCAAACGAGTTAGCTTCAAATCCATTCGATGTAGAAGGTTAGCATCAAATCCATGCGAAACCAATGATTTAGCTTCAGATACTTGCGATATAAGTGACATAGTTTCAAATGCAGACGAAACAAACGAGTTAGCTTAAAATCCATGCGAAACACATGATTTAGCTGCAAATCAATGCGACGTAGAAGGTTTAGCTTCAAATCCATGCGAAATCAATGATTTAGATTCGGATACTTGCGATATAAGTGACATAGCTTCAAATGCAGAAGAAACATACGAGTTAGCACCAAATCCAAGCGAATCACATGATTTAGCATGAAATCAATGAGATTTAGAAGTTAGCTTCAAATCCATGCGATACAAAAGATTGAGCTTCAAACACTTGGGATATAGGTGATATAGCTTCAACTGCATACGCAACAAACGAGATAGCTTCAAAACCAAGAGAAACACACGATTTACCTTCATATCAATGCGGTGTAGAAGGGTTTAGCTTCAAATCCATGCGAAACAAATGATTTAGCTTCAGATACTTGCGATGTAAGTGGCATAGTGTCAAATGCAGACGAAACAAACCAGTAAGATTCATTCCATGTGAAACACATGATTTAGAAGCAAATCAATGCGATGTAGAAGGTTTAGCTTTAAATCCATGCGAAACAAATGGTCTAGCTACAAATACTTGTGATATACGTTATTTAGATTCAACTGCATGCGTAACAAACGAATTAGCTTCAAATCCAAGCGAAACACATGATTTAGCAGCAAATCAATGCGATGTAGAAGGTTTAGGTTCACATTCATGCGACACCAATGATTAAGCTTCAGATACTTGCGATATAAGTGGCATAGTTTCAAATGCAGACGAAACAAACCAGTTAGATTCAATTCCATGCGAAACACATCATTTAGCAGCAAATCAATGCGATGTAGAAGGTTTAGCTTTAAATACATGCGAAACAAATGGTTTAGCTACAAATACTTGTGATATACGTTATTTAGATTCAACTGCATGCGTAACAAACGAATTAGCTTCAAATCCAAGCGAACACATGATTTAGCAACAAATCAATGCGATGTAGAAGGTTTAGCTTCAAATCCATGCGAAACCAATGATTTAGCTTCAGATACTTGCGATATAAGTGACATAGTTTCAAATGCAGACGAAACAAACGAGTTAGCTTAAAAACCATGCGAAACACATGATTTAGCAGCAAATCAAATGCGATGTAGAAGGTTTAGCTTCAAATCCATGCGAAACCAATGATTTAGCTTCAGATACTTGCGATATAAGTGCATAGTTTCAAATGCAGACGAAACAAACCAGTTAGATTCATTCCATGCGAAACACATGATTTAAAAGCAAATCAATGCGATGTAGAAGGTTTAGGTTCAAATTCATGCGAAACCAATGATTAAGCTTCAGATACTTGCGATATAAGTGGCATAGATTCAAATGCAGACGAAACAAACCAGTTAGATTCAATTCCATGCGAAACACATGATTTAGCAGGCAAATCAATGCGATGTAGAAGGCTTAGCTTTAAATACATGCGAAACAAATGGTTTAGCTACAAATACTTGTGATATACGTTATTTAGATTCAACTGCATGCGTGACAAACGAATTAGCTTCAACTCATGCGAAACACATGATTTAGCAGCAAATCAATGCGATGTAGAAGGTTAGCTTCAAATCCATGCGAAACCAATGATTTAGCTTCAGATACTTGCGATATAAGTGACATAGTTTTCAAATGCAGACGAAACAAACGAGTTAGCTTAAAATCCATTCGAAACACATGATTTAGCAGCAAACCAATGCGATATAGAAGGTTTAGCTTAAATACATGCGAAACAAATGGTTTAGCTACAAATACTTGTGATATACGTTATTTAGATTCAACTGCATGCGTAACAAACGAATTAGCTTCAAATCATGCGAAACACATGATTTAGCAGCAAATCAATGCGATGTAGAAGGTTTAGCTTCAAATCCATGCGAAACCAATGATTTAGCTTCAGATACTTGCGATATAAAGTGACATAGTTTCAAATGCAGACGAAACAAACGAGTTAGCTTCAAATCCATGCGAAACACATGATTTAGCTGCAAATCAATGCGGTGTAGAAGTTTTAGCTTCAAATCCAGGCGAAACAAATGATTTAGCTTCAAACACTTGGGATATAAGCGATATAGCTTCAAATGCAGACGAAACAAACGAGTTAGCTTCAATCCAAGCGGAACACATTATTTAGCTTCAAATCAACGCGATGTAGAAGGTTTACCTACAAATCCAAGCGAAGCACATGATATAGCTGCAAATCAATGCGATGTAGAAGGTTTAGCTTCAAATCCAGGCGAAACAAATGATTTATCTTCAAACACTTGGGATATAAGCGATATAGCTTCTAATGCAGACGAAACAAACGAGTTAGCTTAAAATCCATGCGAAACACAATGATTTAGCTGCAAATCAATGCGATGTAGCAGGTTTAGCTTCAAATCCATGCGAAACCAATGATTTACCTTCAGATACTTGCAATATAATTGACATAGCTATATATGCATACGAAACAAACGAGTTAAATTAAAATCCATGGCGAAACACATGATTTAGCAGCAAATCAATGCGATGTAGAAGGTTTAGCTTTCAAATTCATGCGAAACCAATGATTTAGCTTCAGATACTTGCGATATAAGTGGCATAGTTTCAATGCAGACGAAACAAACCAGTTAGATTCAATTCCATGCGAAACACATGATTTAGCAGCAAATCAATGCGATGTAGAAGGTTTAGCTTTAAATACATGCGAAACAAATGGTTTAGCTACAAATACTTGTGATATACGTTATTTAGATTCACTGCATGCGTAACAAACGAATTAGCTTCAAATCCATGCGAAACACATGATTTAGCAGCAAATCAATGCGATGTAGAAGGTTTAGGTTCAAATTCATGCGAAACCAATGATTTATCTTCAGATACTTGCAATATAATGACATAGCTATATATGCATACGAAACAAACGAGTTAGATTAAAATCCATGCGAAACACATGATTTAGCAGCAAATCAATGCGATGTAGACGGTTTAGCTTCAAATCCATGCGAAACCAATGATTTATCTTCAGATACTTGCAATATAATTGACATAGCTATATATGCATACGAAACAAACGAGTTAGATTAAAATCCATGCGAAACACATGATTTAGCAGCAAATCAATGCGATGAAGAAGGTTTAGCTTCAAATCCATGCGAAACCAATGATTTAGCTTCAGATACTTCCGATATAAGTGACATAGTTTCAAATGCATGCGTAACAAACGAATTAGCTTCAAATCCAAGCGAAACACATGATTGAAATGCAAATCAATGCGATGTAGAAAGTTTAGCTTCAAATCCATGCAATACCAATGATTTAGCTTCAGATACTTGCGGTATAAGTGATATAGCTTCAAATTCAGACGAAACAAACGAGTTAGCTTCAAATCCATGCGAAACACGTGATTTAGCTTCAAATCATGCGATGTAGAAGGTTTTGCTTCAAATCAATGTCGATGTAGAAGGTTTAGCTTTAAATCCATGCGAAACAACTGGTTTAGCTACAAATACTTGTGATATACGATAATTTAGATTCAACTGCATGCGTAACAAACGAATTAGCTTCAAATCCAAGCGAAACACATGATTTAGCAGCAAATCAATGCGATGTAGAAGGTTTAGCTTCAAATCCATGCGAAACCAATGATTTAGCTTCCGATACTTGCGATATAAGTGACATAGTTTCAAATGCAGACGAAACAAACGAGTTAGCTTTAAATCCATGCGAAACGCATGATTTAGCAGCAAATCAATGCGATGTGGAAGATTTAGCTTCAAATCCATGCGAAACCAATGATTTAGCTTCAGATACTTGCGATATAAGTGACAGAGTTTCTAATGCAGACGAAAGAAACGAGTTAGCTTCAAATTCATGCGAAACACATGATTGAAATGCAAATCAATGCGATGTAGAAAGTTTAGCTCAAATCCATGCGAAACCAATGATTTAGCTTCTGATACTTGCGATATAAGTGACATAGTTTCAAATGCAGACGAAACAAACGAGTTAGCTTCAAATCCATGCGAAACACATGATTTAGCAGCAAATCAATGCGATGTAGAAGGTATAGCTTCAAATCCATGTGAAACAAATGATTTAGCTTAAGATACTTGCGATATAAGTGATATAGCATCAAATGCAGGCGATACGAACGAGTTAGCTTCATAAGTATGCGAAACACATGATATAGCTGCAAGTCAATGCGATGTAGATGGTTTAGCTTCAAATCCATGCGAAACCAATGATTTAGCATCAGATTCTTGCGATATAAGTCATGTAGCTTCACATGCAGGCAAAACAAACGAGTTGGCTTCAAATCCAAGCAAAAACGCATGATTATGTTTCAAATCAATGCGAAGTAGAAGGCTTAACTTCAAATCCATGCGAAACAAATGGTTTAGCTTCAAATACTTGTGATATAAGTGATATAGCTTCAACTGCATGCGAATCACACGAGTAAGGTTCAAATCAATGCGAGCCACATGATTTAGCTTAAAATCACGTGAACTAGAAGGCTTAGCTTCAAATACATGAAAAAAAAATGATTATTATTAGAAAATTGCGATATAAGTGATATAGCTTCAAATGCAGGCGAAACAAACAAGTTAGCTTCAAATTCATGCAAAACACATGATTTAGGTACAAATCAATGGGAAGTAGAAGGCTTAGCTTCAAATACATGAAAAAAATGGTTTATCTTTAGAAAATAGCCATATAAGTGATATAGCTTCAAATACATGCGAAACACACGAGTTATGTTCAAATCAATGCGAAACACATGACTTAGCTTAAAATCAATGCGATGTAGAAGGTTTAGCTTTAAAACCATGGCGAAACAACTGGTTTAGCTACAAATACTTGTGATATACGATATTTAGATTCAACTGCATGCGTAACAAACGAATTAGCTTCAAATCCAAGCGAAAACACATGATTTAGCAGCAAATCAATGCGATGTAGAAGGTTAGCTTCAAATCCATGCGAAACCAATGATTTAGCTTCAGATACTTCCGATATAAGTGACATAGTTTCAAATGCAGACGAAACAAACGAGTTAGCTTAAATCCATGCGAAACGCATGATTTAGCAGCAAATCAATGCGATGTAGAAGATTTAGCTTCAATCCATGCGAAACCAATGATTTAGCTTCAGATACTTGCGATATAAGTGACATAGTTTTCTAATGCAGACGAAAGAAACGAGTTAGCTTCAAATTCATGCGAAACACATGATTGAAATGCAAATCAATGCGATGTAGAAGGTTTAGCTTCAAATCATGCAAAACCAATGATTTAGCTTCAGATACTTGCGATATAAGTGACATAGCTTTATATGCAGGCGAAACAAACGAATTAGCTTCAAATCAATGCGAAACACATGATTTAGCAGTAAATCAATGCGATGTAAAAGGTTTAGCTTCTAATCCATGCGAAACCAATGATTTAGCTTCGGATACTTGCGGTATAAGTGATATAGCTTCAAATTCAGACGAAACAAACGAGTTAGCTTCAAATCCATGCGAAACACGTGATTTAGCTTCAAATCAATGCGATGTAGAAGGTTTTGCTTCAAATCAATGCGATGTAGAAGGTTTAGCTTTAAATCCATGCGAAACAACTGGTTTAGCTACAAATACTTGTGATATACGATATTTAGATTCAACTGCATGCGTACAAACGAATTAGCTTCAAATCCAAGCGAAACACATGATTTAGCAGCAAATCAATGCGATGTAGAAGGTTTAGCTTCAAATCCATGCGAAACCAATGATTTAGCTTCCGACACTTGCGATATAAGTGACATAGTTTCAAATGCAGACGAAACAAACGAGTTAGCTTAAAATCCATGCGAAACGCATGATTTAGCAGCAAATCAATGCGAAGTAGAAGATTTAGCTTCAAATCCATGCGAAACCAATGATTTAGCTTCAGATACTTGCGATATAAGTGACAGAGTTTCTAATGCAGACGAAAGAAACGAGTTAGCTTCAAATTCATGCGAAACACATGATTGAAATGCAAATCAATGCGGTGTAGAAAGTTTAGCTTCAAATCCATGCGAAACCAATGATTTAGCTTCTGATACTTGCGATATAAGTGACATAGTTTCAAATGCAGACGAAACAAACGAGTTAGCTTCAAATCCATGCGAAACACATGATTTAGCAGCAAATCAATGCGATGTAGAAGGTTTAGCTTCAACTCCATGCGAAACCAATGATTAAGCTTCAGATACTTGCGATATAAGTGGCATAGATTCAAATGCAGACGAAACAAACCAGTTAGATTCAATTCCATGCGAAACACATGATTTAGCAGCAAATCCATGCGATGTAGAAGGTTTAGCTTTAAATACATGCGAAACAAATGGTTTAGCTACAATACTTGTGATATACGTTATTTAGATTCAACTGCATGCGTAACAAACGAATTAGCTTCAAATCCATGCGAAACACATGATTTAGCTGCAAATCAATGCGATGAAGAAGGTTTAGCTTCAAATCCATGCGATACCAATGATTTAGCTTCAGATACTTGCGATATAAGTGACATAGTTTCAAATGCAGACGAAACAAACGAGTTAGCTTAAAATCCATGCGAAACACATGATTTAGCAGCAAATCAATGCGATATAGAAGGTTTAGCTTTAAATACATGCGAAACAAATGGTTTAGCTACAAATACTTGTGATATACGTTATTTAGATTCAACTGCATGCGTAACAAACGAATTAGCTTCAAATCCATGCGAAACACATGATTTAGCAGCAAATCAATGCGATGTAGAAGGTTTAGCTTCAAATCCATGCGAAACCAATGATTTAGCTTCAGATACTTGGGATATAAGCGATATAGCTCCAAATGCAGACGAAACAAACGAGTTAGCTACAAATCCAAGCGGAACACATTATTTAGCTTCAAATCAACGCGATGTAGAAGGTTTACCTACAAATCCAAGCGAAGCACATGATTTAGCTGCAAATCAATGCGATGTAGAAGGTTTAGCTTCAAATCCAGGCGAAACAAATGATTTATCTTCAAACACTTGGGATATAAGCGATATAGCTTCTAATGCAGACGAAACAAACGAGTTAGCTTAAAATCCATGCGAAACACATGATTTAGCTGCAAATCAATGCGATGTAGAAGGTTTAGCTTCAAATCCATGCGAAACCAATGATTTATCTTCAGATACTTGCAATATAATTGACATAGCTATATATGCATACGAAACAAACGAGTTAGATTAAAATCCATGCGAAACACATGATTAGCAGCAAATCAATGCGATGTAAAAGGTTTAGCTTCAAATCCATGCGAAACCAATGATTTAGCTTCAGATACTTGCGATATAAGTGACATCGTTTCAAATGCAGACGAAACAAACGAGATAGCTTAAAATCCATGCGAAACACATGATTTAGCTGCAAATCAATGAGATGTAAAATGTTTAGCTTCAAATCCATGCGAAACCAGATTAGCTTTACATACTTGCGATATAAGCGATATAGCATCAAATGCAGGCGAACGAACGAGTTAGCTTCAAATCCATGCGAAAAACATGATTTAGCTTCAAATCTATGCGATGTAGAAGATTTAGCTTCTTATCCAAGCGAAACACATGATTTAGCTTCAAATCAATGCGATGTAGAAGATTTTGCTTCAAATCCATGCGAAATAAATGTTTTAGCTTCAAACACTTGGATATAAGTGATATAGCTACAAATGCTGACGGATCAATCGAGTTAGCTTCAAAATCCATGCGATACACATGATTTAGCTTCAAATCAACGAGGAATAGAAGGCTTAACCTTGAAATCCATGCGGAACAAATGATTTTGCTTCAGATACTTGCAATATAGGTAATATAGCTTCAAAAGCAGACGTAACAAACGAGTTAGCTACAAAAACCCATGCGGTACACATGATTTAGCTTCAAATCAATGCGTTGTAGAAGGTTTAGCTTCAAATCATGCGAAACAAATGATGTAGATTCAAACACTTGGGATATTAGGTGATACTGCTTCAAATGCAGAAGAATCAGGCGAGTTAGCTTCAAGATCCATGCCATATAAATGATTTAGCTTGAAATCAATACGATGTTGAAGGTTTAGCTTCAAATCCATGCGAAACAAATGATTTAGGCTTCAGATAATTGCGATATAAGTGATATAGCTTCAAATGCAGACGAAACAAACGAGTTAGCTTCATATCCGAGCGAAACACATGACTTAGCTTCAAATAAATGCCATGTACAAGGTTTAGCTTCAAATCCATGTGAAACAAATGATTTAGCTTCAAACACTTGGGATATAAGTGATACAGCTTCAAATGAAAACGAAACAAACGAGTTAGCTTCAAATCCATGGGATAAACATGATTTAGCTTCAAATCAATGCGAAGTAGAAGGATTAGCTTCAAATACATGCGACACCAAATGATTTAGCTTCAAATCAATGCGAAGTAGAAGGCTTAGCTTCAAACCCATGCGAACCACATGATTTAACTTCAAATTCCATGCGAAACACATGGTAAGCTTCAAATCAATGCTATGTACAAGGTTTAGCTTAAAATCCATGCGAAACACATGATTTAGCTGCAAATCAATGCGATGTAGAAGGTTTAGCTTCAAATCCATGCGAAACCAATGATTTATCTTCAGATACTTGCAATATAATTGACATAGCTATAAATGCATACAAAAACAAACGAGTTAGATTAAAATCCATGCGAAACACATGATTTAGCAGCAAATCAATGCGATGTAAAAGGTTTAGCTTCAAATTCCATGCGAAACCAATGATTTAGCTTCAGATACTTGCGATATAAGTGACATAGTTTCAAATGCAGACGAAACAAACGAGTTAGCTTAAATCCATGCGAAACACATGATTTAGCTGCAAATCAATGCGACGTAGAAGGTTTAGCTTCAAATCCATGCGAAATCAATGATTTAGATTCGGATACTTGCGATATAAGTGACATAGCTTCAAATGCAGAAGAAACATACGAGTTAGCACCAAATCCAAGCGAATCACATGATTTAGCATGAATCAATGAGATTTAGAAGGTTTAGCTTCAAATCCATGCGATACAAAAGATTGAGCTTCAAACTCTTGGGATATAGGTGATATAGCTTCAACTGCATACGCAACAAACGAGTTAGCTTCAAAACCAAGCGAAACACATGATTTAGCTTCATATCAATGCGGTGTAGAAGGTTTAGCTTCAAATCCATGCGATACAAAAGATTGAGCTTCAAACACTTGGGATATAGGTGATATAGCTTCAACTGCATACGCAACAAACGAGATAGCTTCAAAACCAAGAGAAACACACGATTACTTCATATCAATGCGGTGTAGAAGGTTTAGCTTCAAATCCATGCGAAACAAATGATTTAGCTTCAGATACTTGCGATATAAGTGGCATAGTGTCAAATGCAGACGAAACAAACCAGTTAGATTCATTCCATGCGAAACACATGATTTAGAAGCAAATCAATGCGATGTAGAGGTTTAACTTTAAATCCATGCGAAACAAATGGTCTAGCTACAAATACTTGTGATATACGTTATTTAGATTCAACTGCATGCGTAACAAACGAATTTAGCTTCAAATCCAAGCGAAACACATGATTTAGCAGCAAATCAATGCGATGTAGAAGGTTTAGGTTCAAATTCATGCGAAACCAATGATAAGCTTCAGATACTTGCGATATAAGTGGCATAGCTATATATGCATACGAAACAAACCAGTTAGATTCAATTCCATGCGAAAACACATGATTTAGCAGCAAATCAATGCGATGTAAAAGGTTTAGCTTCAAATCCATGCGAAACCAATGATTTAGCTTCAGATACTTGCGATATAAGTGACATAGTTTCAAATGCAGACGAAACAAACGAGATAGCTTAAAATCCATGCGAAACACATGATTTAGCTGCAAATCAATGAGATGTAAAATGTTTAGCTTCAAATCCATGCGAAACCAGATTTAGCTTTCATACTTGCGATATAAGCGATATAGCATCAAATGCAGGCGAAACGAACGAGTTAGCTTCAAATCCATGCGAAAAACATGATTTAGCTTCAAATCTATGCGATGTAGAAGATTTAGCTTCTTATCCAAGCGAAACCAACATGATTTAGCTTCAAATCAATGCGATGTAGAAGATTTTGCTTCAAATCCATGCGAAATAAATGTTTTAGCTTCAAACACTTGGGATATAAGTGATATAGCTACAAATGCTGACGGATCAATCGAGTTAGCTTCAAAATCCATGCGATACACATGATTTAGCTTCAAATCAACGAGGAATAGAAGGCTTAACTTGAAATCCATGCGGAACAAATGATTTTGCTTCAGATACTTGCAATATAGGTAATATAGCTTCAAAAGCAGACGTAACAAACGAGTTAGCTACAAAAACCCATGCGGTACACATGATTTAGCTTCAAATCAATGCGATGTAGAAGGTTTAGCTTCAAATCCATGCGAAACAAATGATGTAGATTCAAACACTTGGGATATTAGTGATACTGCTTCAAATGCAGAAGAATCAGGCGAGTTAGCTTCAAGATCCATGCCATATAAATGATTTAGCTTGAAATCAATACGATGTTGAAGGTTTAGCTTCAAATCCATGCGAAACAAATGATTTAGCTTCAGATAATTGCGATATAAGTGATATAGCTTCAAATGCAGACGAAACAAACGAGTTAGCTTCATATCCGAGCGAAACACATGACTTAGCTTCAAATAAATGCCATGTACAAGGTTTAAGCTTCAAATCCATGTGAAACAAATGATTTAGCTTCAAACACTTGGGATATAAGTGATACAGCTTCAAATGCAAACGAAACAAACGAGTTAGCTTCAAAATCCATGGGATAAACATGATTTAGCTTCAAATCAATGCGAAGTAGAAGGATTAGCTTCAAATACATGCGACACAAATGATTTAGCTTCAAATCAATGCGAAGTAGAAGGCTTAGCTTCAAAACCCATGCGAACCACATGATTTAACTTCAAATTCATGCGAAACACATGGTTAAGCTTCAAATCAATGCTATGTACAAGGTTAGCTTAAAATCCATGCGAAACACATGATTTAGCTGCAAATCAATGCGATGTAGAAGGTTTAGCTTCAAATCCATGCGAAACCAATGATTTATCTTCAGATACTTGCAATATAATTGACATAGCTATATATGCATACAAAACAAACGAGTTAGATTAAAATCCATGCGAAACACATGATTTAGCAGCAAATCAATGCGATGTAAAAGGTTTAGCTTCAAATCCATGCGAAACCAATGATTTAGCTTCAGATACTTGCGATATAAGTGACATAGTTTCAAATGCAGACGAAACAACGAGTTAGCTTAAAATCCATGCGAAACACATGATTTAGCTGCAAATCAATGCGACGTAGAAGGTTTAGCTTCAAATCCATGCGTAATCAATGATTTAGATTCGGATACTTGCGATATAAGTGACATAGCTTCAAATGCAGAAGAAAACATACGAGTTAGCACCAAATCCAAGCGAATCACATGATTTAGCATGAAATCAATGAGATTTAGAAGGTTTAGCTTCAAATCCATGCGATACAAAAGATTGAGCTTCAAACTCTTGGGATATAGGTGATATAGCTTCAACTGCATACGCAACAAACGAGTTAGCTTCAAAACCAAGCGAAACACATGATTAGCTTCATATCAATGCGGTGTAGAAGGTTTAGCTTCAAATCCATGCGATACAAAAGATTGAGCTTCAAACACTTGGGATATAGTGATATAGCTTCAACTGCATACGCAACAAACGAGATAGCTTCAAAACCAAGAGAAACACACGATTTACCTTCATATCAATGCGGTGTAGAAGGTTTAGCTTCAAATCCATGCGAAACAAATGATTTAGCTTCAGATACTTGCGATATAAGTGGCATAGTGTCAAATGCAGACGAAACAACCAGTTAGAATTCATTCCATGCGAAACACATGATTTAGAAGCAAATCAATGCGATGTAGAAGGTTTAGCTTTAAATCCATGCGAAACAAATGGTCTAGCTACAAATACTTGTGATATACGTTATTTAGATTCAACTGCATGCGTAACCAAACGAATTAGCATCAAATCCAAGCGAAACACATGATTTAGCAGCAAATCAATGCGATGTAGAAGGTTTAGGTTCAAATTCATGCGAAACCAATGATTAAGCTTCAGATACTTGCGATATAAGTGGCATAGTTTCAAATGCAGACGAAACAAACCAGTTAGATTCAATTCCATGCGAAACACATCATTTAGCAGCAAATCAATGCGATGTAGAAGGTTTAGCTTTAAATACATGCGAAACAAATGGTTTAGCTACAAATACTTGTGATATACGTTATTTAGATTCAACTGCATGCGTAACAAACGAATTAGCTTCAAAT
>NW_027477168.1:0-93008 GCF_051020955.1 Megalopta genalis
TATTTGAAGCTAACTCGTTTGTTTCGCATGCAGTTGTAGCTAAATAATGTATATCACAAGTATTTGTAGCTAAATCATTTGTTTCGCATGTATTTGAAGCTAAGCCGTCTACTTCGCATTCATTTGAAGCTAAATCATTTGCTTCGCATAGAACTGAAGCTACCTCGTTTGTTCCTCCTGCTTTTGAAGCTATATCACTTATATCGCAAGTATTTGAAGCTAAATCATATGTGTCGCATGGATTTGAAGCTGAACCTTCTACATCGAATTGATTTGAAGCTAAATCTTGTGTATCGCATGGATTTGAAGGTAAACCTTCAACATCGCATTGATTTGCAGCTAAATCATGTGTTCCGCATGGATTTGAAGCTAACTCGTTCGTTGCGCCTGCAGTTGAATCTACATCACTTATATAGCAAGTATTTGAAGCTAAATCATGTGTATCGCGTGGATTTTGAAGCTAACTCGTTTGATTAGTCTGCATTTGAAGCTATATCACTTATACCCCAAGTGTTTGAAGCTAAATCATTTGTTTCGCATGGATTTGGAGCTAAACCTTCTACATCGCATTGATTTGCAGCTAAATCATGTGTTTCGCATGGATTTGAAGCTAAACCTTCTACATCGCATTGATTTGAAGCTAACTCATGTGTTTCGCGTGGATTTGAAGGTAACTCGTTTGTTTCGCATGCAGTTGAAGCTATAACACCTATATCCCAAGTGTATGAAGCTCAATCATTTGTTTCGCATGGATTTGAAGCTAAACCGTCTACATCGCATTGATTTTAAGCTAAATCGTGTGTTTCGCATGGATTTGAAGCTAACTCGTTTGTTTCGCATGCAGTTGTAGCTAAATAGTGTATATCACGAGTATTTGTAGCTAAATCATTTGTTTCGCATGGATTTGAAACTAAGCCTGCTACTTCGCATAGATTTGAAGCTAAATCATTTGTTTCGCATAGAACTGAAGCTACCTCGTTTGTTCCTCCTGCTTTTGAAGCTATATCACTTATATCGCAACTATTTGAAGCTAAATCATATGTGTCGCATGGATTTGAAGCTGAACCTTCTTCATCGAATTGATTTGAAGCTAAATCTTGTGTATCGCATGGATTTGAAGCTAACTCGTTTGCTTCGCATGCAGTTGTAGCTAAATAATGTATATCACAAGTATTTGTAGCTAAACCATTTGTTTTGCATGGATTTGAAGCTAAACCTTCTACATCGCATTGATTTGAAGCTAAATCATGGGTATCCCATGTATTTGAAGCTAACTCGTTTGTTTCGCATGCAGTTGTAGCTAAATAATGTATATCACAAGTATTTGTAGCTAAACCATTTGTTTCGCATGGATTTGAAGCTAAGCCCTCTACTTCGCATTGATTTGAAGCTAAATCATTTGTTTCGCATGGAATTGAAGCTACCTCGTTTGTTCCTCCAGATTTTGAAGCTATATCACTTATATCGCAAGTATTTGAAGCTAAATCATGTGCGTCGCATGGATTTGAAGCTGAACTTTCTACATCGCATTGATTGGAAGCTAAATCTTGTGTATCGCATGGATTTGAAGCTAAACCTTCTAGATCGCATTGATTTGAAGCTAAATCTTGTATATCGCATGGATTTGAAGCTAAACCTTCTACATCGCATTGATTTGAAGCTAAATCATGTGTTTCGCATGGATTTGAAGCTAACTCGTTCGTTTCGCCTCCAGTTGAATCTACACCACTTATATCGCAAGTATTTGAAGCTAAATCATGTGTATCGCGTGGATTTTGAAGCTAACTCGTTTGATTAGTCTGTATTTGAAGCTATATCACATATACCCCAAGTGTTTGAAGCTAAATCATTTGTTTCGCATGGATTTGAAGGTAACTCGTTTGTTTCGCATGCAGTTGGAGCTATACCACCTATATCCCAAGTGTTTGAAGCTCAATCATTTGTTTCGCATGGATTTGAAGCTAAACCTTCTACATCGCATTGATTTTAAGCTAAACCATGTGTTTCGCATGGATTTGAAGCTAAGCCTGCTACTTCGCATTGATTTGAAGCTAAATCATTTGTTTCGCATAGAACTGAAGCTACCTCGTTTGTTCCTCCTGCTTTTGAAGCTATATGACTTATATCGCAAGTATTTGAAGCTAAATCATATGTGTCGCATGGATTTGAAGCTGAACCTACTACATCGAATTGATTTGAAGCTAAATCTTGTGTATCGCATGGATTTGAAGCTATACCTTCTACACCGCATTGATTTGCAGCTAAATCATGTTTTTCGCATGGATTTGAAGCTAACTCGTTCGTTTGGCCTGCAGTTGAATCTACATCACTTATATCGCAAGTATTTGAAGCTAAATCATGTGTATCGCGTGGATTTTGAAGCTAACTCGTTTGATTAGTCTGTATTTGAAGCTATATCACTTATACGCCAAGTGTTTGAAGATAAATCATTTGTTTCGCATGGATTTGGAGCTAAACCTTCTACATCGCATTGATTTGCAGCTAAATCATGTGTTTCGCTTGGATTTGAAGCTAACTCGTTCGTTGCGCATACAGTTAAATCTAAATAACGTATATCACAAGTATTTGAAGCTAAACCATTTGTTTCGCATGGATTTGAAGCTAAGCCTTCTCCTTCGCATTAATTGCAAGCTAAATCACGTGTTTTGCATGGATTTGAAGCTGAACCTTCTACATCGCATTGATTTGCAAATGAATCATGTGTTTCGCATGGCTTTGAAGCTAACTCGTTCGTTTCGCCTGTATTTGAATCTATATCACTTATATCGCAAGTATTTGAAGCTAAATCATGTTTTTCGCTTGGATTTGAAGCTAAACCTTCTACATCGCATTTGTTTGAACCAATTCATGTGTTTCGCGTGGATTGGAAGGTAACTCGATTGTTTCGCATGCAGTTGAAGCTATATCACATTTATGCCAAGTGTTTGAACCTCAATCATTTGTTTCGTATGGATTTGAAGCTAAACCGTCTACATCGCATTGATTTGAAGCTAACTCATGTGTTTCGCGTGGATTTGAAGGTAACTCGTTTGTTTCGCATGCAGTTGAAGCTATAACACCTATATCCCAAGTGTGTGAAGCAAAATCATTTGTTTCGCATGGATTTGAAGCTAAACCGTCTACATCGCATTGATTTTAAGCTAAATCATGTGTCTCGCATCGATCTGAAGCTAACTCGTTTGTTTCGCATGCAGTTGTAGCTAAATAATGTATATCACAAGTATTTGTAGCTAAACCATTTGTTTCACATGGATTTGAAGCTAAGACTTCTACTCCGCATTGATTTGAAGCTAAATCATTTGTTTCGCATGGATTTGAAGCTAAACCCTCTACATCGCATTGATTTGCAACTAAATCATGTGTTTCGCATGGATCTGAAGCTAACTCGTTTGTTTCGCATGCAGTTGTAGCTAAATAATGTATATCACAAGTATTTGTAGCTAAATCATTTGTTTCGCATGGATTTGAAGCTAAGCCTTCTACTCCGCATTGATTTGAAGATAAATCATTTGTATCGCATGGATTTGAAGCTAAACCTTCTACATCGCATTGATTTGAAGCTAAACCTTCTACATCGCATTGATTTGAAGCTAAATCATGTGTATCCCATGTATTTGAAGCTAACTCGTTTGTTTCGCATGCAGTTGTAGCTAAATAATGTATATCACAAGTATTTGTAGCTAAACCATTTGTTTCGCATGGATTTGAAGCTAAGCCCTCTACTTCGCATTGATTTGAAGCTAAATCATTTGTTTCGCATGGAATTGAAGCTACCTCGTTTGTTCCTCCAGATTTTGAAGCTATATCACTTATATCGCAAGTATTTGAAGCTAAATCATGTGCGTCGCATGGATTTGAAGCTGAACTTTCTACATCGCATTGATTTGAAGCTAAATCTTGTGTATCGCATGGATTTGAAGCTAAACCCTCTACATCGCATTGATTTGCAACTAAATCACGTGTTTCGCATGGATCTGAATCTAACTCGTTTGTTTCGCCTGCATTTGATGCTATATCACTTATATTCGCAAGCATTTGATGCTAAATCATTCGTTTCGCATGGATTTGAAGCTAAGCCTTTTACTTCGCATTGATTTGAAGTTAAATCATGTGTTTCCCTTGGATTTGAAGCTGAATCGTTTTTTTCGCATGCAGTTGAATCTATATCATTTATATCGCAAGTATCTGAAATTAAATCATTTGTTTGTAATGGATTTGAAGCTAAACCTTCTACATCCCATGGATTTGAAGCTAAATCATTTGTTTCGCATGGATTTGAAGCTAAGCCTTCTACTTCGCACTAATAGGAAGCTAAATCACGTGTTTTGCATGGATTTGAAGCTAAACCTTCTACATCGCATTGATTTGAACCTAAATCATGTGTTTCGCATGTATTTGAAGCTAACTCGTTTGTTTAGCATGCAGTTGTAGCTAAATAATGTATATCACAAGTATTTGTAGCTAAATCAATTGTTTCGCATGGATTTCAAGCTAAGCCGTCTACTTCGCATTCATTTGAAGCTAAATCATTTGCTTCGCATAGAACTGAAGCTACCTCGTTTGTTCCTCCTGCTTTTGAAGCTATATCACTTATATCGCAAGTATTTGAAGCTAAATCATATGTGTCGCATGGATTTGAAGCTAACTCATGTATTTCGCGTCGATTTGAAGGTAACTCGTTTGTTTCGCATGCAGTTGGAGCTATACCACTTATATCCCAAGTGTTTGAAGCTCAATCATTTGTTTCGCATGGATTTGAAGCTAAACCTTCTACATCGCATTGATTTGCAGCTAAATCATGTGTTTCGCATGGATTTGAAGCTAACTCGTTTGTTTCGCATGCAGTTGTAGCTAAATAATGTATATCACAAGTATATGTAGCTAAATCATTTGTTTCGCATGGATTTGAAGCTAAGCCTTCTACTTCGCATTGATTTGAAGCTTAATCATTTGTTTCGCATAGAACTGAAGCTACATCGTTTGTTCCGCCTGCTTTTGAAGCTATATCACTTATATCGTAAGTATTTGAATCTAAATCATATGTGTCGCATGGATTTGAAGCTAAACCTTCTACATCGCATTGATTTGAAGCTAACTCATGTGTTTCGCGTGGATTTGAAGGTAACTCGTTTGTTTCGCATGCAGTTGGAGCTATACCACATATATCCCAAGTGTTTGAAGCTCAATCATTTGTTTCGCATGGTTTTGAAGCTAAACCTTCTACATCGCATTGATTTTAAGCTAAATCATGTGTTCCGCATGGATTTGAAGCTAACTCGTTTGTTTCGCATGCAGTTGTAGCTAAATAATGTATATCACAAGTATTTGTAGCTAAATCATTTGTTCCGCATGGATTTGAAGCTAAGACTTCTACTCCGCATTGATTTGAAGCTAAATCATTTGTTTCGCATGGATTTGAAGCTAAACCATCTACATCGCATTGATTTGAAGCTAAATCATGTGTATCCCATGTATTTGAAGCTAACTCGTTTGTTTCGCATGCAGTTGTAGCTAAATAGTGTATATCACGAGTATTTGTAGCTAAATCATTTGTTTCGCATGGATTTGAAGCTAAGCCTGCTACTTCGCATTGATTTGAAGCTAAATCATTTGTTTCGCATAGAACTGAAGCTACCTCGTTTGTTCCTCCTGCTTTTGAAGCTATATCACATATATCGCAAGTATTTGAAGCTAAATCATATGTGTCGCATGGATTTGAAGCTAACTCATGTATTTCGCGTCGATTTGAAGGTAACTCGTTTGTTTCGCATGCAGTTGGAGCTATACCACTTATATCCCAAGTGTTTGAAGCTCAATCATTTGTTTCGCATGGATTTGAAGCTAAGCCTTTTACTTCGCATTGATTTGAAGTTAAATCATGTGTTTCCCTTGGATTTGAAGCTGAATCGTTTTTTTCGCATGCAGTTGAATCTATATCATTTATATCGCAAGTATCTGAAATTAAATCATTTGTTTGTAATGGATTTGAAGCTAAACCTTCTACATCCCATGGATTTGAAGCTAAATCATTTGTTTCGCATGGATTTGAAGCTAAGCCTTCTACTTCGCACTAATAGGAAGCTAAATCACGTGTTTTGCATGGATTTGAAGCTAAACCTTCTACATCGCATTGATTTGAACCTAAATCATGTGTTTCGCATGTATTTGAAGCTAACTCGTTTGTTTCGCATGCAGTTGTAGCTAAATAATGTATATCACAAGTATTTGTAGCCAAACCATTTGTTTCGCATGGATTTGAAGCTGAACCTTCTACATCGCATTGATTTGACGCTAACTTATGTGTTTTGCGTGGATTTGACGGTAACTCGTTTGTTTCGCATGCAGTTGGAGCTATACCACCTATATCCCAAGTGTTTGAAGCTCAATCATTTGTTTCGCATGGATTTGAAGCTAAACCTTCTACATCGCATTGATTTTAAGCTAAATCATGTGTTTCGCATGGATTTGCAGCTAACTCGTTTGTTTCGCATGCAGTAGTAGCTAAATAGTGTATATCACGAGTATTTGTAGCTAAATCATTTGTTTCGCATGGATTTGAAGCTAAGCCTGCTACTTCGCATTGATTTGAAGCTAAATCATTTGTTTCGCATAGAACTGAAGCTACCTCGTTTGTTCCTCCTGCTTTTGAAGCTATATCACTTATATCGCAAGTATTTGAAGCTAAATCATATGTGTCGCATGGATTTGAAGCTGAACCTTCTTCATCGAATTGATTTGAAGCTAAATCTTGTATATCGCATGGATTTGAAGCTAAACCTTCTACATCGCATTGATTTGCTGCTAAATCATGTGTTTCGCATGGATTTGAAGCTAACTCGTTCGTTGCGATTACAGTTAAATCTCAATAACGTATATCACAAGTAATTGAAGCTAAACCATTTGTTTTGCATGGATTTGAAGCTAAACCTTCTACTTCGCATTAATTGGAAGCTAAATCACGTGTTTCTCTTGGATTTGCAGCTAAACCTTCTACATCGCATTCATTTGAACCAATTCATGTGTTTCGCGTGGATTTGAAGGTAACTCGTTTGTTTCGCATGCAGTTGGAGCTATACCACCTATATCCCAAGTGTTTGAAGCTCAATCATTTGTTTCGCATGGATTTGAAGCTAAACCTTCTACATCGCATTGATTTTAAGCTAAATCATGTGTTTCGCATGGATTTGAAGCTAACTCGTTTGTTTCGCATGCAGTTGTAGCTAAAAAGTGTATATCACGAGTATTTGTAGCTAAATCATTTGTTTCGCATGTATTTGAAGCTAAGCCTGCTACTTCGCATTGATTTGAAGCTAAATCATTTGTTTCGCATAGAACTGAAGCTACCTCGTTTGTTCCTCCTGCTTTTGAAGCTATATGACTTATATCGCAAGTATTTGAAGCTAAATCATATGTGTCGCATGGATTTGAAGCTGAACCTACTACATCGAATTGATTTGAAGCTAAATCTTGTGTATCACATGGATTTGAAGCTAACTCGTTCGTTTGGCCTGCAGTTGAATCTACATCACTTATATCGCAAGTATTTGAAGCTAAATCATGTGTATCGCGTGGATTTTGAAGCTAACTCGTTTGATTAGTCTGCATTTGAAGCTATATCACTTATACGCCAAGTGTTTGAAGATAAATCATTTGTTTCGCATGGATTTGGAGCTAAACCTTCTACATCGCATTGATTTGCAGCTAAATCATGTGTTTCGCTTGGATTTGAAGCTAACTCGTTCGTTGCGCATACAGTTAAATCTAAATAACGTATATCAAAAGTATTTTAAGCTAAACCATTTGCTTCGCATGCATTTGAAGCTAAGCCTTCTACTTCGCATTAATTGGAAGCTAAATCACGAGTTTTGCATGGATTTGAATCTGAACCTTCTACATCGCATTGATTTGCAAATGAATCATGTGTTTCGCATGGATTTGAAGCTAACTCGTTCGTTTCGCCTGTATTTGAATCTATATCACTTATATCGCAACTATTTGTAGCAAAATCATGTGTTTCGCTTGGATTTGAAGCTAAACCTTCTACATCGCATTCATTTGAACCAATTCATGTGTTTCGCGTGGATTTGAAGGTAACTCGTTTGTTTCGCATGCAGTTGAAGTTATATCACATTTATCCCAAGTGTTTGAAGCTCAATCATTTGTTTCACATGGATTTGAAGCTAAACCTTCTACATCGCATTGATTTGATGCTAACTCATTTGTTTTGCATAGAACTGAAGCTAAACCTTCTACATCGCATTGATTTGCAGCTAAATCATGTGTTTCGCATGGATTTGAAGCTAACTCGTTCGTTGCGCATACAGTTAAATCTCAATAACGTATATCACAAGTAATTGAAGCTAAACCATTTGTTTCGCATGGATTTGAAGCTAAGCCTTCTACTTCGCATTAATTGGAAGCTAAATCACGTGTTTCTCTTGGATTTGCAGCTAAACCTTCTACATCGCATTCATTTGAACCAATTCATGTGTTTCGCGTGGATTTGAAGGTAACTCGTTTGTTTCGCATGCAGTTGGAGCTATACCACCTATATCCCAAGTGTTTGAAGCTCAATCATTTGTTTCGCATGGATTTGAAGCTAAACCTTCTACATCGCATTGATTTTAAGCTAAATCATGTGTTTCGCATGGATTTGAAGCTAACTCGTTTGTTTCGCATGCAGTTGTAGCTAAAAAGTGTATATCACGAGTATTTGTAGCTAAATCATTTGTTTCGCATGGATTTGAAGCTAAGCCTGCTACTTCGCATTGATTTGAAGCTAAATCATTTGTTTCGCATAGAACTGAAGCTACCTCATTTGTTCCTCCTGCTTTTGAAGCTATATGACTTATATCGCAAGTATTTGAAGCTAAATCATATGTGTCGCATGGATTTGAAGCTGAACCTACTACATCGAATTGATTTGAAGCTAAATCTTGTGTATCGCATGGATTTGAAGCTAAACCTTCTACACCGCATTGATTTGCAGCTAAATCATGTGTTTCGCATGGATTTGAAGCTAACTCGTTCGTTTGGCCTGCAGTTGAATCTACATCACTTATATCGCAAGTATTTGAAGCTAAATCATGTGTATCGCGTGGATTTTGAAGCTAACTCGTTTGATTAGTCTGCATTTGAAGCTATATCACTTATACGCCAAGTGTTTGAAGATAAATCATTTGTTTCGCATGGATTTGGAGCTAAACCTTCTACATCGCATTGATTTGCAGCTAAATCATGTGTTTCGCTTGGATTTGAAGCTAACTCGTTCGTTGCGCATACAGTTAAATCTAAATAACGTATATCAAAAGTATTTGAAGCTAAACCATATGTTTCGCATGCATTTGAAGCTAAGCCTTCTACTTCGCATTAATTGGAAGCTAAATCACGTGTTTTGCATGGATTTGAATCTGAACCTTCTACATCGCATTGATTTGCAAATGAATCATGTGTTTCGCATGGATTTGAAGCTAAGCCTTCTACTTCGCATTAATTGGAAGCTAAATCACGTGTTTCTCTTGGATTTGCAGCTAAACCTTCTACATCGCATTCATTTGAACCAATTCATGTGTTTCGCGTGGATTTGAAGGTAACTCGTTTGTTTCGCATGCAGTTGGAGCTATACCACCTATATCCCAAGTGTTTGAAGCTCAATCATTTGTTTCGCATGGATTTGAAGCTAAACCTTCTACATAGCATTGATTTTAAGCTAAATCATGTGTTTCGCATGGATTTGAAGCTAACTCGTTTGTTTCGCATGCAGTTGTAGCTAAAAAGTGTATATCACGAGTATTTGTAGCTAAATCATTTGTTTCGCATGGATTTGAAGCTAAGCCTGCTACTTCGCATTGATTTGAAGCTAAATCATTTGTTTCGCATAGAACTGAAGCTACCTCGTTTGTTCCTCCTGCTTTTGAAGCTATATGACTTATATCGCAAGTATTTGAAGCTAAATCATATGTGTCGCATGGATTTGAAGCTGAACCTACTACATCGAATTGATTTGAAGCTAAATCTTGTGTATCGCATGGATTTGAAGCTAAACCTTCTACACCGCATTGATTTGCAGCTAAATCATGTGTTTCGCATGGATTTGAAGCTAACTCGTTCGTTTGGCCTGCAGTTGAATCTACATCACTTATATCGCAAGTATTTGAAGCTAAATCATGTGTATCGCGTGGATTTTGAAGCTAACTCGTTTGATTAGTCTGTATTTGAAGCTATATCACTTATACGCCAAGTGTTTGAAGATAAATCATTTGTTTCGCATGGATTTGGAGCTAAACCTTCTACATCGCATTGATTTGCAGCTAAATCATGTGTTTCGCTTGGATTTGAAGCTAACTCGTTCGTTGCGCATACAGTTAAATCTAAATAACGTATATCACAAGTATTTGAAGCTAAACCGTTTGTTTCGCATGGATTTGAAGCTAAGCCTTCTCCTTCGCATTAATTGCAAGCTAAATCACGTGTTTTGCATGGATTTGAAGCTGAACCTTCTACATCGCATTGATTTGCAAATGAATCATGTGTTTCGCATGGCTTTGAAGCTAACTCGTTCGTTTCGGCTGTATTTGAATCTATATCACTTATATCGCAAGTATTTGAAGCTAAATCATGTTTTTCGCTTGAATTTGAAGCTAAACCTTCTACATCGCATTTATTTGAACCAATTCATGTGTTTCGCGTGGATTTGAAGGTAACTCGATTGTTTCGCATGCAGTTGAAGCTATATCACATTTATGCCAAGTGTTTGAACCTCAATCATTTGTTTCGTATGGATTTGAAGGTAAACCGTCTACATCGCATTGATTTGAAGCTAACTCATGTGTTTCGCGTGGATTTGAAGGCAACTCGTTTGTTTCGCATGCAGTTGAAGCTATAACACCTATATCCCAAGTGTGTGAAGCAAAATCATTTGTTTCGCATGGATTTGAAGCTAAACCGTCTACATCGCATTGATTTTAAGCTAAATCATGTGTTTCGCATCGATCTGAAGCTAACTCGTTTGTTTCGCATGCAGTTGTAGCTAAATAATGTATATCACAAGTATTTGTAGCTAAACCATTTGTTTCACATGGATTTGAAGCTAAGACTTCTACTCCGCATTGATTTGAAGCTAAATCATTTGTTTCGCATGGATTTGAAGCTAAACCCTCTACATCGCATTGATTTGCAACTAAATCATGTGTTTCGCATGGATCTGAAGCTAACTCGTTTGTTTCGCATGCAGTTGTAGCTAAATAATGTATATCACAAGTATTTGTAGCTAAATCATTTGTTTCGCATGGATTTGAAGCTAAGACTTCTACTCCGCATTGATTTGAAGCTAAATCATTTGTTTCGCATGGATTTGGAGCTAAACCTTCTACATCGCATTGATTTGCAGCTAAATCATGTGTTTCGCGTGGATTTGAAGGTAACTCGTTTGTTTCGCATACAGTTAAATCTCAATAACGTATATCACAAGTATTTGAAGCTAAACCATTTGTTTCGCATGGATTTGAAGCTAAGCCTTCTACTTCGCATTGATTGGATCCTAAATCACGTGTTTTGCATGGATTTGAAGCTAAGCCTTCTACATCGCATTGATTTGCAGCTGAATCATGTGTTTGGCATGGATTTGACGCTAACTCGTTCGTTTCTCCTGCATTTGAAACTATATCACGTATATCGCAAGTATTTGAAGCTAAATCATGTGTATCGCTTGGATTTGAAGCTAAACCTTCTACATAGCATTGATTTGAAGCTAAATTATGTGTTTCGCGTGGATTTGGAGCTAACTCGTTTGCTTCGAATGCAGTTGAAGCTAAATCATGTATATCACAACTATTTGAAGCTAAACCATTTGTATCACATGGATTTGAAGCTCTGCCTTCTTCTTCGCATTGATTTGACGCTAAATATTGTGTTTCGAATGGATTTGAAGCTAACTCGTTTGTTTCGCATGCAGTTGAAGCGAAATTATGTATATCACATGTATTTGCAGCTAAACAATTCATTCGCATGGATTTGAAGCTAAGCCTTCTACTTGGCATTGAATTGAAGCTAAATCGTATGTTTTGCATGGATTTGAATCCAACTCGTTTGTTTCTCCTGTATTTGAAGCTGTATCATTTATATCGCCCGTATTTGAAGCTAATCCATTTGTTTCGCATGGATTTGAAGCTAAGCCTTCTACATCGCATTGATTTGAAGCTAACTCATGTGTGTCGCGTATATTTGAAGGTAACTCGTTTGTTTCGCATGCAGTTGTAGCTAAATAATGTATATCGCAAGTATTTGTAGCTGAATCATTTGTTTCGCATGGATTTGAAGCTAAGCCTTCTACTTCGCATTGATTTGAAGCTTAATCATTTGTTTCGCATGGATTTGAAGCAAAACCTTCTACATCGCATTGATTTTACGCTAAATCTTATGTATCGCATTGATTTGAAGCTAATCCTTCTACTTCGCATTGAAATTTAAGCTAAATCATTTATTTCGCATGGAATTGAAGCTACCTCGTTTGTTCCACCTGCTTTTGATGCTATATCACTTATATCGCAAGTATTTGAAGCTAAATCATGTGTATCGCGTGGATTTTGAAGCAAACTCGTTTGATTAGTCTGCATTTGAAGCTATATCACTTATACCCCAAGTGTTTGAAGCTAAATCATTTGTTTCGCATCGATTTGGAGCTAAACCTTCTACATCGCATTGATTTGCAGCTAAATCATTTGTTTCGCATGGATTTGAAGCTAACTCGTTCGTTGCGCATACAGTTAAATCTCAATAACGTATATCACAAGTATTTGAAGCTAAACCATTTGTTTCGCATGGATTTGAAGCTAAGCCTTCTACTTCGCATTAATTGGAAGATAAATCACGTGTTTTGCATGGATTTGAAGCTGAACCTTCTACATCGCATTCATTTGTACCAATTCATGTGTTTCGCGTGGATTTGAAGGTAACTCGTTTGTTTCGCATGCAGTTGAAGCTATATCACCTTTAACCCAAGTGTTTGAAGCTCAATCATTTGTTTCACATGGATTTCAAGCTAAACCTTCTACATCGCATTGATTTGAAGCTAACTCATGTGTTTCGCGTGGATTTGAAGGTAACTCGTTTGTTTCGCATACAGTTGGAGGTATACCACCTATATCCCAAGTGTTTGAAGCTCAATCATTTGTTTCGCATGGATTTGAAGCTAAACCTTCTACATCGCATTGATTTTAAGCTAAATCATGTGTTTCGCATGGATTTGAAGCTAACTCGTTTGTTTCGCATGCAGTTGTAGCTAAATAATGTATATCACAAGTATTTGTAGCTAAATCATTTGTTTCGCATGGATTTGAAGCTAAGCCTTCTACTTCGCATTGACTTGAAGCTAAATCATTTGTTTCGCATAGAACTGAAGCTACCTCGTTTGTTACTCCTGCTTTTGAAGCTATATCACTTATATCGCAAGTATTTGAAGCTAAATCATATGTGTCGCATGGATTTGAAGCTGAACCTTCTACATCGCATTGATTTGAAGCTAAATCTTGTGTATCGCATGGATTTGAAGGTAAACCTTCTACATCGTATTGATTTGCAGCTAAATCATGTGTTTCGCGTGGATTTGAATGTAACTCGTTTGTTTCGCATACAGTTAAATCTCAATAACGTATATCACAAGTATTTGAAGCTAAACCATTTGTTTCACATGGATTTGAAGCTAAGCCTTCTACTTCGCATTGATTGGATCCTAAATCACGTGTTTTGCATGGATTTGAAGCTAAGCCTTCTACATCGCATTGATTTGCAGCTGAATCATGTGTTTCGCATGGATTTGAAGCTAACTCGTGCGTTGCGCCTGCAGTTGAATCTACATCACTTATATCGCAAGTATTTGAAGCTAAATCATGTGTATCGCTTGGATTTTGAAGCTAACTCGTTTGATTAGTCTGCATTTGAAGCTATATCACTTATAACCCAAGTGTTTGAAGCTAAATCATTTGTTTCGCATGGATTTGGAGCTAAACCTTCTACATCGCATTGATTTGCAGCTAAATCATGTGTTTCGCGTGGATTTGAAGGTAACTCGTTTGTTTCGCATACAGTTAAATCTCAATAACGTATATCACAAGTATTTGAAGCTAAACCATTTGTTTCGCATGGATTTGAAGCTAAGCCTTCTACTTCGCATTGATTGGATCCTAAATCACGTGTTTTGCATGGATTTGAAGCTAAGCCTTCTACATCGCATTGATTTGCAGCTGAATCATGTGTTTGGCATGGATTTGACGCTAACTCGTTCGTTTCTCCTGCATTTGAAACTATATCACGTATATCGCAAGTATTTGAAGCTAAATCATGTGTATCGCTTGGATTTGAAGCTAAACCTTCTACATAGCATTGATTTGAAGCTAAATTATGTGTTTCGCTTGGATTTGAATGTAACTCATTTGTTTCGCATGCAGTTGATGCAATATCACCTATATCCCAAGTGTAGGAAGCTCAATCATTTGTTTCGCATGGATTTGAAGCTAAGCCTTCTACATCGCATTGATTTGAAGCTAACTCATGTGTGTCGCGTGGATTTGAAGGTAACTCGTTTGTTTCGCATGCAGTTGTAGCTAAATAATGTATATCGCAAGTATTTGTAGCTGAATCATTTGTTTCGCATGGATTTGAAGCTAAGCCTTCTACTTCGCATTGATTTGAAGCTTAATCATTTGTTTCGCATGGATTTGAAGCAAAACCTTCTACATCGCATTGATTTTACGCTAAATCTTATGTATCGCATTGATTTGAAGCTAATCCTTCTACTTCGCATTGAAATTTAAGCTAAATCATTTATTTCGCATGGAATTGAAGCTACCTCGTTTGTTCCACCTGCTTTTGATGCTATATCACTTATATCGCAAGTATTTGAAGCTAAATCATGTGTATCGCGTGGATTTTGAAGCAAACTCGTTTGATTAGTCTGCATTTGAAGCTATATCACTTATACCCCAAGTGTTTGAAGCTAAATCATTTGTTTCGCATCGATTTGGAGCTAAACCTTCTACATCGCATTGATTTGCAGCTAAATCATTTGTTTCGCATGGATTTGAAGCTAACTCGTTCGTTGCGCATACAGTTAAATCTCAATAACGTATATCACAAGTATTTGAAGCTAAACCATTTGTTTCGCATGGATTTGAAGCTAAGCCATCTACTTCGCATTAATTGAAGATAAATCACGTGTTTTGCATGGATTTGAAGCTGAACCTTCTACATCGCATTCATTTGTACCAATTCATGTGTTTCGCGTGGATTTGAAGGTAACTCGTTTGTTTCGCATGCAGTTGAAGCTATATCACCTTTAACCCAAGCATTTGATGCTAAATCACTCGTTTCTCATGGACTTGAAGCTAAACCTTCTACATCCCATGGATTGAAGCTAAATCATGTGTTTGGCATGGATTTGAAGCAAAACCTTATACATCGCATTGATTTGCATCTGAATCATGTGTTTCGCATGGATTTGAAGCTAACTCGATTGTGTCGCATGCAGTTTAAGCTAAATCATGTATATCACAAGTATTTGAATCTAAACCATTTGATTCGGATGGGATTTGATGCTAAGCCTTCTACTTCACACTGATTTGATGCTGAGTCATGTCTTTCGCATGGATTTGAAGCTAACTCGTTTGTTTCGCATGCAGTTGAGGCTAAATAATGTATATCACAAGTATTTCTAGCTAAACCATTTGTTTGCATGGATTTGAAGCTAAGCCTTCTACTTCGCATTGATTTGAAGCTAAATCATTTGTTTCGCATCGATTTGAAGCTAAACCTTCTACATCGCATGGATATGATGCTAAAACTACTATATCGCATTGATTTGCAGCTAAATCATGTGTTTCGCATGGATTTGAAGCTAACTCGTTCGTTGCGCATGCAGTTAAATGTAAATAACGTATATCACAAGTATTTGAAGCTAAACCATTTGTTTCGCTTAGATTTGAAGTTAAGCCTTCTACTTCGCATTAATAGGAAGCTAAATCACGTGTTTTGCATGGATTTGAAGCTAAACCTTCTACATCGCATTGATTTAAACCTAAATCATGTGTTTCGCATGTATTTGAAGCTAACTCGTTTGTTTCGCATGCAGTTGTAGCTAAATAATGTGTATCACAAGTATTTGTAGCTAAATCATTTGTTTCGCATGGATTTGAAGCTAAGCCTTCTACTTCGCATTGATTTGAAGCTAAATCATTTGTTTAGCATAGAACTGAAGCTACCTCGTTTGTTCCTCCTGCTTTTGAAGCTATATCACTTATATCGCAAGTATTTGAAGCTAAATCATATGTGTCGCATGGATTTGAAGCTGAACCTTCTACATCGAATTGATTTGAAGCTAAATCTTGTATAACGCATGGATTTGAAGCTAAACCTTCTACATCGCATTGATTTGAAGCTAAATCATGTGTTTCGCATGGATTTGAAGCTAACTCGTTCGTTTCGCCTCCAGTTGAATCTACATCACTTATATCGCAAGTATTTGAAGCTAAATCATGTGTATCGCGTGGATTTTGAAGCTAACTCGTTTGTTACGCATGCAGCTGTAGCTAAATAATGTATATCACAAGTATTTGTAGCTAAATCATTTGTTTCGCATGGATTTGAAGCTAAACCTTCTACATCGCATTGATTTGAAGCTAAATCATATGTGTCGCATGGATTTGAAGCTGAACCTTCTACATCGCATTGATTTGAAGCTAAATCTTGTAAATCGCATGGATTTGAAGCTAAACCTTCTACATCGCATTGATTTGAATCTAAATCATGTGATTCGCATGGATTTGAAGATAACTCGTTTGTTTCGCATGCAGTTGTAGCTAAATAATGTATATCACAAGTATTTGTAGCTAAACCATTTGTTTCGCATGGATTTGAAGCTAAACCTACTACATCGCATTGATTTGAAGCAAAATCATGTGTATCCCATGTATTTGAAGCTACTTCGTTTGTCTCGCATGCAGTTGTAGCTAAATAATGTATATCACAAGTATTTGTAGCTAAACCATTTGTTTCGCATGGATTTGAAGCTAAGCCCTCTACTTCGCATTGATTTGAAGCTAAATCATTTGTTTCGCATGGAATTGATGCTACCTCATTTGTTCCTCCAGATTTTGAAGCTATATCAATTATATCGCAAGTATTTGAAGCTAAATCATGTGCGTCGCATGGATTTGAAGCTGAACTATCTACATCGCATTGATTTGAAGCTAAATCTTGTGTATCGCATGGATTTGAAGCTAAAACCTTCTACATCGCATTGATTTTAAGCTAAATCATGTGTTTCGCATCGATCTGAAGATAACTCGTTTGTTTCGCATGCAGTTGTAGCTAAATAATGTATATCACAAGTATTTGTAGCTAAACCATTTGTTTCGCATGGATTTGAAGCTAAGACTTCTACTCCGCATTGATTTGAAGCTAAATCATTTGTTTCGCATGGATTTGAAGCTAAGCCTTCTACTTCGCACTAATAGGAAGCTAAATCACGTGTTTTGCATGGATTTGAAGCTAAACCTTCTACATCGCATTGATTTGAACCTAAATCATGTGTTTCGCATGTATTTGAAGCTAACTCGTTTGTTTCGCATGCAGTTGTAGCTAAATAATGTATATCACAAGTATTTGTAGCTAAATCATTTGTTTAGCATGGATTTGAAGCTAAGCCGTCTACTTCGCATTCATTTGAAGCTAAATCATTTGCTTCGCATAGAACTGAAGCTACCTCGTTTGTTCCTCCTGCTTTTGAAGCTCTATCACTTATATCGCAAGTATTTGAAGCTAAATCATATGTGTCGCATGGATTTGAAGCTGAACCTTCTACATCGAATTGATTTGAAGCTAAATCTTGTGTATCGCATGGATTTGAAGGTAAACCTTCAACATCGCATTGATTTGCAGCTAAATCATGTGTTCCGCATGTATTTGAAGCTAACTCGTTCGTTTCGCTTCCAGTTGAATCTACATCACTTATATCGCAAGTATTTGAAGCTAAATCATGTGTATCGCGTGGATTTTGAAGCTAACTCGTTTGTTACGCATGCAGTTGTAGCTAAATAATGTATATCACAAGTATTTGTAGCTAAATCATTTGTTTCGCATGGATTTGAAGCTAAACCTTCTACATCGCATTGATTTGAAGCTAAATCATATGTGTCGCATGAATTTGAAGCTGAACCTTCTACATCGCATTGATTTGAAGCTAAATCTTGTAAATCGCATGGATTTGAAGCTAAACCTTCTACATCGCATTGATTTGAAGCTAAATCATGTGTTTCGCATGGATTTGAAGCTAACTCGTTTGTTTCGCATGCAGTTGTAGCTAAATAATGTATATCACAAGTATTTGTAGCTAAACCATTTGTTTCCCATGGATTTGAATCTAAGCCCTCTACTTCGCATTGATTTGAAGCTAAATCATTTGTTTCGCATGGAATTGAAGCTACCTCGTTTGTTCCTCCAGATTTTGAAGCTATATCACTTATATCGCAAGTATTTGAAGCTAAATCATGTACGTCGCATGGATTTGAAGCTGAACTTTCTACATCGCATTGATATGAAGCTAAATCTTGTGTATCGCATGGATTTGAAGCTAAACCCTCTACATCGCATTGATTTGCAACTAAATCATGTGTTTGGCATGGATTTGAAGCTAAACCTTATACATCGCATTGATTTGCATCTGAATCATGTGTTTCGCATGGATTTGAAGCTAACTCGATTGTGTCGCATGCAGTTTAAGCTAAATCAAGTATATCACAAGTATTTGAATCTAAACCATTTGATTCGGATGGGATTTGATGCTAAGCCTTCTACTTCACACTGATTTGATGCTGAGTCATGTCTTTCGCATGGATTTGAAGCTAACTCGTTTGTTTCGCATGCAGTTGTAGCTAAATAATGTATATCACAAGTATTTGTAGCTAAATCATTTGTTTCGCATGGATTTGAAGCTAAGCCTTCTACTTCGCATTGATTTGAAGCTAAATCATTTGTTTAGCATAGAACTGAAGCTACCTCGTTTGTTCCTCCTGCTTTTGAAGCTATATCACTTATATCGCAAGTATTTGAAGCTAAATCATATGTGTCGCATGGATTTGAAGCTGAACCTTCTACATCGAATTGATTTGAAGCTAAATCTTGTGTATAGCATGGATTTGAAGCTAAACCTTCTACATCGCATTGATTTGAAGCTAAATCATGTGTTTCGCATGGATTTGAAGCTAACTCGTTCGTTTCGCCTCCAGTTGAATCTACATCACTTATATCGCAAGTATTTGAAGCTAAATCATGTGTATCGCGTGGATTTTGAAGCTAACTCGTTTGTTACGCATGCAGTTGTAGCTAAATAATGTATATCACAAGTATTTGTAGCTAAATCATTTGTTTCGCATGGATTTGAAGCTAAACCTTCTACATCGCATTGATTTGAAGCTAAATCATATGTGTCGCATGGATTTGAAGCTGAACCTTCTACATCGCATTGATTTGAAGCTAAATCTTGTAAATCGCATGGATTTGAAGCTAAACCTTCTACATCGCATTGATTTGAATCTAAATCATGTGATTCGCATGGATTTGAAGATAACTCGTTTGTTTCGCATGCAGTTGTAGCTAAATAATGTATATCACAAGTATTTGTAGCTAAATCATTTGTTTCGCATGGATTTGAAGCTAAGCCTTCTACATCGCATTGATTTCAAGCTAAATCATGTGTTTCGCATGGATTTGAAGCTAACTCGTTCGTTTCGCCTCCAGTTGGATCTACATCACTTATATCGCAAGTATTTGAAGCTAAATCATGTGTATCGAGTGGATTTTGAAGCTAACTCGTTTGTTACGCATGCAGTTGTAGCTAAATAATGTATATCACAAGTATTTGTAGCTAAATCATTTGTTTTGCATGGATTTGAAGCTAAACCTTCTACATCGCATTGATTTGAACCTAAATCATGTGTTTCGCATGTATTTGAAGCTAACTCGTTTGTTTCGCATGCAGTTGTAGCTAAATAATGTATATCACAAGTATTTGTAGCTAAATCATTTGTTTCGCATGTATTTGAAGCTAAGCCTTCTACTTCGCATTGATTTGAAGCTAAATCATTTGTTTAGCATAGAACTGAAGCTACCTCGTTTGTTCCTCCTGCTTTTGAAGCTATATCACTTATATCGCAAGTATTTGAAGCTAAATCATATGTGTCGCATGGATTTGAAGCTGAACCTTCTACATCGAATTGATTTGAAGCTAAATCTTGTGTATCGCATGGATTTGAAGCTAAACCTTCTACATCGCATTGATTTGAAGCTAAATCATGTGTTTCGCATGGATTTGAAGCTAACTCGTTCGTTTCGCCTCCAGTTGAATCTACATCACTTATATCGCAAGTATTTGAAGCTAAATCATGTGTATCGCGTGGATTTTGAAGCTAACTCGTTTGTTACGCATGCAGTTGTAGCTAAATAATGTATATCACAAGTATTTGTGCTAAATCATTTGTTTCGCATGGATTTGAAGCTAAACCTTCTACATCGCATTGATTTGAAGCTAAATCATATGTGTCGCATGAATTTGAAGCTGAACCTTCTACATCGCATTGATTTGAAGCTAAATCTTGTAAATCGCATGGATTTGAAGCTAAACCTTCTACATCGCATTGATTTGAATCTAAATCATGTGATTCGCATGGATTTGAAGATAACTCGTTTGTTTCGCATGCAGTTGTAGCTAAATAATGTATATCACAAGTATTTGTAACTAAACCATTTGTTTCGCATGGATTTGAAGCTAAGCCCTCTACTTCGCATTGATTTGAAGCTAAATCTTGTGTATCGCATGGATTTGAAGCTAAACCTTCTACATCGCATTGATTTTAAGCTAAATCATGTGTTTCGCATCGATCTGAAGATAACTCGTTTGTTTCGCATGCAGTTGTAGCTAAATAATGTATATCACAAGTATTTGTAGCTAAACCATTTGTTTCGCATGGATTTGAAGCTAAGACTTCTACTCCGCATTGATTTGAAGCTAAATCATTTGTTTCGCATGGATTTGAAGCTAAGCCTTCTACTTCGCACTAATAGGAAGCTAAATCACGTGTTTTGCATGGATTTGAAGCTACACCTTCTACATCGCATTGATTTGCAGCTAAATCATGTGTTTCGCTTGCATTTCAAGCTAATTCGTTCGTTGCGCATACAGTTAAATCTAAATAACGTATATCACAAGTATTTGAAGCTAAACCATTTGTTTCGCATGGATTTGAAGCTAAGCCTTCTCCTTCGCATTAATTGGAAGCTAAATCACGTGTTTTGCATGGATTTGAAGCTGAACCTTCTACATCGCATTGATTTGCAAATGAATCATGTGTTTCGCATGGCTTTGAAGCTAACTCGTTCGTTTCGCCTGTATTTGAATCTATATTACTTATATCGCAAGTATTTGAAGCTAAATCATGTTTTTCGCTTGGATTTGAAGCTAAACCTTCTACATCGCATTTATTTGAACCAATTCATGTGTTTCGCGTGGATTTGAAGGTAACTCGATTGTTTCGCATGCAGTTGAAGCTATATCACATTTATCCCAAGTGTTTGAACCTCAATCATTTGTTTCGTATGGATTTGAAGCTAAACCTTCTACATCGCATTGATTTGAAGCTAACTCATGTGTTTCGCGTGGATTTGAAGGCAACTCGTTTGTTTCGCATGCAGTTGAAGCTTAATAATTTATATCACAAGTATTTGTAGCTAAATCATTTGTTTCGCATGGATTTGAAGCTAAGACTTCTACTTCGCATTGATTTGAAGCTAAATCGTTTGTTTCGCATAGAACTGAAGCTACCTAGTTTGTTCCTCCTGCTTTTGAAGCTATATCACTTATATCGCAAGTATTTGCAGCTAAATCATATGTGTCGCATGGATTTGAAGCTGAACCTTCTACATCGCATTGATTTGAAGCTAAATCTTGTAAATCGCATGGATTTGAAGCTAAACCTTCTACATCGCATTGATTTGAATCTAAATCATGTGTTACGCATGGATTTGAATCTAACTCGTTTGTTTCGCATGCAGTTGTAGCTAAATAATGTATATCACAAGTATTTGTAGCTAAACCATTTGTTTCGCATGGATTTGAAGCTAAACCTTCTACATCGCATTGATTTGAAGCTAAATCATGTGTATCCCATGTATTTGAAGCTAACTCGTTTGTTTCGCATGCAGTTGTAGCTAAATAATGTATATCACAAGTATTTGTAGCTAAACCATTTGTTTCGCATGGATTTGAAGCTAAACCTTCTACATCGCATTGATTTGAAGCTAAATCATGTGTATCCCATGTATTTGAAGCTAACTCGTTTGTTTCGCATGCAGTTGTAGCTAAATAATGTATATCACAAGTATTTGTAGCTAAACCATTTGTTTCGCATGGATTTGAAGCTGAGCCTTCTACTTCGCATTGATTTGAAGCTAAGTCATTTGTTTCGCGTGGAATTGAAGCTACCTCGTTTGTTCCTCCTGCTTTTGAAGCTATATCACTTATATCGCAAGTATTTGCAGCTAAATCATATGTGTCGCATGGATTTGAAGCAGAACCTTCTACATCGCATTGATTTGAATCTAAATCATGTGTTTCGCATGGATTTGAAGCTAACTCGTTTGTTTCGCATGCAGTTGTAGCTAAATAATGTATATCACAGGTATTTGTAGCTAAACCATTTGTTTCGCATGGATTTGAAGCTAAACCTTCTACATCGCATTGATTTGAAGCTAAATCATGTGTATCCCATGTATTTGAAGCTAACTCGTTTGTTTCGCATGCAGTTGTAGCTAAATAATGTATATCACAAGTATTTGTAGCTAAACCATTTGTTTCGCATGGATTTGAAGCTAAGCCCTCTACTTCGCATTGATTTGAAGCTAAATCATTTGTTTCGCATGGAATTGAAGCTACCTCGTTTGTTCCTCCAGATTTTGAAGCTATATCACTTATATCGCAAGTATTTGAAGCTAAATCATGTGCGTCGCATGGATTTGAAGCTGAACTTTCTACATCAC
Organism: Megalopta genalis; assembly: GCF_051020955.1. NCBI lineage: Eukaryota > Metazoa > Arthropoda > Insecta > Hymenoptera > Halictidae > Megalopta > Megalopta genalis. The sequence continues at coordinate 23,104 of NW_027477168.1, forward strand.
ATTGATTGGAAGCTAAATCTTGTGTATCGCATGGATTTGAAGCTAAACCTTCTACATCGCATTGATTTTAAGCTAAATCATGTGTTTCGCATCGATCTGAAGATAACTCGTTTGTTTCGCATGCAGTTGTAGCTAAATAATGTATATCACAAGTATTTGTAGCTAAACCATTTGTTTCGCATGGATTTGAAGCTAAGACTTCTACTCCGCATTGATTTGAAGCTAAATCATTTGTTTCGCATGGATTTGAAGCTAAGCCTTCTACTTCGCACTAATAGGAAGCTAAATCACGTGTTTTGCATGGATTTGAAGCTACACCTTCTACATCGCATTGATTTGCAGCTAAATCATGTGTTTCGCTTGCATTTCAAGCTAATTCGTTCGTTGCGCATACAGTTAAATCTAAATAACGTATATCACAAGTATTTGAAGCTAAACCATTTGTTTCGCATGGATTTGAAGCTAAGCCTTCTCCTTCGCATTAATTGGAAGCTAAATCACGTGTTTTGCATGGATTTGAAGCTGAACCTTCTACATCGCATTGATTTGCAAATGAATCATGTGTTTCGCATGGCTTTGAAGCTAACTCGTTCGTTTCGCCTGTATTTGAATCTATATTACTTATATCGCAAGTATTTGAAGCTAAATCATGTTTTTCGCTTGGATTTGAAGCTAAACCTTCTACATCGCATTTATTTGAACCAATTCATGTGTTTCGCGTGGATTTGAAGGTAACTCGATTGTTTCGCATGCAGTTGAAGCTATATCACATTTATCCCAAGTGTTTGAACCTCAATCATTTGTTTCGTATGGATTTGAAGCTAAACCTTCTACATCGCATTGATTTGAAGCTAACTCATGTGTTTCGCGTGGATTTGAAGGCAACTCGTTTGTTTCGCATGCAGTTGAAGCTTAATAATTTATATCACAAGTATTTGTAGCTAAATCATTTGTTTCGCATGGATTTGAAGCTAAGACTTCTACTTCGCATTGATTTGAAGCTAAATCGTTTGTTTCGCATAGAACTGAAGCTACCTAGTTTGTTCCTCCTGCTTTTGAAGCTATATCACTTATATCGCAAGTATTTGCAGCTAAATCATATGTGTCGCATGGATTTGAAGCTGAACCTTCTACATCGCATTGATTTGAAGCTAAATCTTGTAAATCGCATGGATTTGAAGCTAAACCTTCTACATCGCATTGATTTGAATCTAAATCATGTGTTACGCATGGATTTGAATCTAACTCGTTTGTTTCGCATGCAGTTGTAGCTAAATAATGTATATCACAAGTATTTGTAGCTAAACCATTTGTTTCGCATGGATTTGAAGCTAAACCTTCTACATCGCATTGATTTGAAGCTAAATCATGTGTATCCCATGTATTTGAAGCTAACTCGTTTGTTTCGCATGCAGTTGTAGCTAAATAATGTATATCACAAGTATTTGTAGCTAAACCATTTGTTTCGCATGGATTTGAAGCTAAACCTTCTACATCGCATTGATTTGAAGCTAAATCATGTGTATCCCATGTATTTGAAGCTAACTCGTTTGTTTCGCATGCAGTTGTAGCTAAATAATGTATATCACAAGTATTTGTAGCTAAACCATTTGTTTCGCATGGATTTGAAGCTGAGCCTTCTACTTCGCATTGATTTGAAGCTAAGTCATTTGTTTCGCGTGGAATTGAAGCTACCTCGTTTGTTCCTCCTGCTTTTGAAGCTATATCACTTATATCGCAAGTATTTGTAGCTAAATCATTTGTTTCGCATGGATTTGAAGCTAAGCCTTCTACTTCGCATTGATTTGAAGCTAAATCATTTGTTTAGCATAGAACTGAAGCTACCTCGTTTGTTCCTCCTGCTTTTGAAGCTATATCACTTATATCGCAAGTATTTGAAGCTAAATCATATGTGTCGCATGGATTTGAAGCTGAACCTTCTACATCGAATTGATTTGAAGCTAAATCTTGTGTATAGCATGGATTTGAAGCTAAACCTTCTACATCGCATTGATTTGAAGCTAAATCATGTGTTTCGCATGGATTTGAAGCTAACTCGTTCGTTTCGCCTCCAGTTGAATCTACATCACTTATATCGCAAGTATTTGAAGCTAAATCATGTGTATCGCGTGGATTTTGAAGCTAACTCGTTTGTTACGCATGCAGTTGTAGCTAAATAATGTATATCACAAGTATTTGTAGCTAAATCATTTGTTTCGCATGGATTTGAAGCTAAACCTTCTACATCGCATTGATTTGAAGCTAAATCATATGTGTCGCATGGATTTGAAGCTGAACCTTCTACATCGCATTGATTTGAAGCTAAATCTTGTAAATCGCATGGATTTGAAGCTAAACCTTCTACATCGCATTGATTTGAATCTAAATCATGTGATTCGCATGGATTTGAAGATAACTCGTTTGTTTCGCATGCAGTTGTAGCTAAATAATGTATATCACAAGTATTTGTAGCTAAATCATTTGTTTCGCATGGATTTGAAGCTAAGCCTTCTACATCGCATTGATTTCAAGCTAAATCATGTGTTTCGCATGGATTTGAAGCTAACTCGTTCGTTTCGCCTCCAGTTGGATCTACATCACTTATATCGCAAGTATTTGAAGCTAAATCATGTGTATCGAGTGGATTTTGAAGCTAACTCGTTTGTTACGCATGCAGTTGTAGCTAAATAATGTATATCACAAGTATTTGTAGCTAAATCATTTGTTTTGCATGGATTTGAAGCTAAACCTTCTACATCGCATTGATTTGAACCTAAATCATGTGTTTCGCATGTATTTGAAGCTAACTCGTTTGTTTCGCATGCAGTTGTAGCTAAATAATGTATATCACAAGTATTTGTAGCTAAATCATTTGTTTCGCATGGATTTGAAGCTAAGCCTTCTACTTCGCATTGATTTGAAGCTAAATCATTTGTTTAGCATAGAACTGAAGCTACCTCGTTTGTTCCTCCTGCTTTTGAAGCTATATCACTTATATCGCAAGTATTTGAAGCTAAATCATATGTGTCGCATGGATTTGAAGCTGAACCTTCTACATCGAATTGATTTGAAGCTAAATCTTGTGTATCGCATGGATTTGAAGCTAAACCTTCTACATCGCATTGATTTGAAGCTAAATCATGTGTTTCGCATGGATTTGAAGCTAACTCGTTCGTTTCGCCTCCAGTTGAATCTACATCACTTATATCGCAAGTATTTGAAGCTAAATCATGTGTATCGCGTGGATTTTGAAGCTAACTCGTTTGTTACGCATGCAGTTGTAGCTAAATAATGTATATCACAAGTATTTGTGCTAAATCATTTGTTTCGCATGGATTTGAAGCTAAACCTTCTACATCGCATTGATTTGAAGCTAAATCATATGTGTCGCATGAATTTGAAGCTGAACCTTCTACATCGCATTGATTTGAAGCTAAATCTTGTAAATCGCATGGATTTGAAGCTAAACCTTCTACATCGCATTGATTTGAATCTAAATCATGTGATTCGCATGGATTTGAAGATAACTCGTTTGTTTCGCATGCAGTTGTAGCTAAATAATGTATATCACAAGTATTTGTAACTAAACCATTTGTTTCGCATGGATTTGAAGCTAAGCCCTCTACTTCGCATTGATTTGAAGCTAAATCTTGTGTATCGCATGGATTTGAAGCTAAACCTTCTACATCGCATTGATTTTAAGCTAAATCATGTGTTTCGCATCGATCTGAAGATAACTCGTTTGTTTCGCATGCAGTTGTAGCTAAATAATGTATATCACAAGTATTTGTAGCTAAACCATTTGTTTCGCATGGATTTGAAGCTAAGACTTCTACTCCGCATTGATTTGAAGCTAAATCATTTGTTTCGCATGGATTTGAAGCTAAGCCTTCTACTTCGCACTAATAGGAAGCTAAATCACGTGTTTTGCATGGATTTGAAGCTACACCTTCTACATCGCATTGATTTGCAGCTAAATCATGTGTTTCGCTTGCATTTCAAGCTAATTCGTTCGTTGCGCATACAGTTAAATCTAAATAACGTATATCACAAGTATTTGAAGCTAAACCATTTGTTTCGCATGGATTTGAAGCTAAGCCTTCTCCTTCGCATTAATTGGAAGCTAAATCACGTGTTTTGCATGGATTTGAAGCTGAACCTTCTACATCGCATTGATTTGCAAATGAATCATGTGTTTCGCATGGCTTTGAAGCTAACTCGTTCGTTTCGCCTGTATTTGAATCTATATTACTTATATCGCAAGTATTTGAAGCTAAATCATGTTTTTCGCTTGGATTTGAAGCTAAACCTTCTACATCGCATTTATTTGAACCAATTCATGTGTTTCGCGTGGATTTGAAGGTAACTCGATTGTTTCGCATGCAGTTGAAGCTATATCACATTTATCCCAAGTGTTTGAACCTCAATCATTTGTTTCGTATGGATTTGAAGCTAAACCTTCTACATCGCATTGATTTGAAGCTAACTCATGTGTTTCGCGTGGATTTGAAGGCAACTCGTTTGTTTCGCATGCAGTTGAAGCTTAATAATTTATATCACAAGTATTTGTAGCTAAATCATTTGTTTCGCATGGATTTGAAGCTAAGACTTCTACTTCGCATTGATTTGAAGCTAAATCGTTTGTTTCGCATAGAACTGAAGCTACCTAGTTTGTTCCTCCTGCTTTTGAAGCTATATCACTTATATCGCAAGTATTTGCAGCTAAATCATATGTGTCGCATGGATTTGAAGCTGAACCTTCTACATCGCATTGATTTGAAGCTAAATCTTGTAAATCGCATGGATTTGAAGCTAAACCTTCTACATCGCATTGATTTGAATCTAAATCATGTGTTACGCATGGATTTGAATCTAACTCGTTTGTTTCGCATGCAGTTGTAGCTAAATAATGTATATCACAAGTATTTGTAGCTAAACCATTTGTTTCGCATGGATTTGAAGCTAAACCTTCTACATCGCATTGATTTGAAGCTAAATCATGTGTATCCCATGTATTTGAAGCTAACTCGTTTGTTTCGCATGCAGTTGTAGCTAAATAATGTATATCACAAGTATTTGTAGCTAAACCATTTGTTTCGCATGGATTTGAAGCTAAACCTTCTACATCGCATTGATTTGAAGCTAAATCATGTGTATCCCATGTATTTGAAGCTAACTCGTTTGTTTCGCATGCAGTTGTAGCTAAATAATGTATATCACAAGTATTTGTAGCTAAACCATTTGTTTCGCATGGATTTGAAGCTGAGCCTTCTACTTCGCATTGATTTGAAGCTAAGTCATTTGTTTCGCGTGGAATTGAAGCTACCTCGTTTGTTCCTCCTGCTTTTGAAGCTATATCACTTATATCGCAAGTATTTGCAGCTAAATCATATGTGTCGCATGGATTTGAAGCAGAACCTTCTACATCGCATTGATTTGAATCTAAATCATGTGTTTCGCATGGATTTGAAGCTAACTCGTTTGTTTCGCATGCAGTTGTAGCTAAATAATGTATATCACAGGTATTTGTAGCTAAACCATTTGTTTCGCATGGATTTGAAGCTAAACCTTCTACATCGCATTGATTTGAAGCTAAATCATGTGTATCCCATGTATTTGAAGCTAACTCGTTTGTTTCGCATGCAGTTGTAGCTAAATAATGTATATCACAAGTATTTGTAGCTAAACCATTTGTTTCGCATGGATTTGAAGCTAAGCCCTCTACTTCGCATTGATTTGAAGCTAAATCATTTGTTTCGCATGGAATTGAAGCTACCTCGTTTGTTCCTCCAGATTTTGAAGCTATATCACTTATATCGCAAGTATTTGAAGCTAAATCATGTGCGTCGCATGGATTTGAAGCTGAACTTTCTACATCACATTGATTGGAAGCTAAATCTTGTGTATCGCATTGATTTGAAGCTAAACCTTCTAGATCGCATTTATTTGTAGCTAAATCACGTGTTTCGCATGGATTACAAGCTAAGCCTTCTACTTCGCATTAATAGGAAGCAAAAGCACGTGATTCGCTTGGATTTGAAGCTAAACCTTCTACATCGCATTCATTTGAAGCTGAAACATGTGTTTCGCGTGGATTTGAAGGTAACTCGTTTGTTTCGCATGCAGTTGTAGCTAAATAATGTATATAACAAGTATTTGTAGCTAAATAATTTGTTTCGCATGGATTTGAAGCTAAGCCTTCTACTTCGCATTGATTTGAAGATAAATCATTTGTTTCGCATAGAACTGAAGCTACCTCGTTTGTTCCTCCTGCTTTTGAAGCTATATCACTTATATCGCAAGTATTTGAAGCTAAATCATATGTGTCGCATGGATTTGAAGCTAACTCATGTATTTCGCGTGGATTTGAAGGTAACTCGTTTGTTTCGCATGCAGTTGGAGCTATACCACCTATATCCCAAGTGTTTGAAGCTCAATCATTTGTTTCGCATGGATTTGAAGCTAAACCTTCTACATCGCATTGATTTGCAGCTAAATCATGTGTTTCGCATGGATTTGAAGCTAACTCGTTTGTTTCGCATGCAGTTGTAGCTAAATAATGTATATCACAAGTATTTGTAGCTAAACCATTCGTTTCGCATGGATTTGAAGCTAAGCCCTCTACTTCGCATTGATTTGAAGCTAAATCATTTGTTTCGCATGGAATTGAAGCTACCTCGTTTGTTCCTCCAGATTTTGAAGCTATATCACTTATATCGCAAGTATTTGAAGCTAAATCATGTGCGTCGCATGGATTTGAAGCTAAACCTTCTAGATCGCATGGATTTGAAGCTAAACCTTCTAGATCGCATTGATTTGTAGCTAAATCACGTGTATCCCATGTATTTGAAGCTAACTCGTTTGTTTCGCATGCATTTGAAGCTATATCACTTATATTCGCAAGCATTTGATGCTAAATCATTCGTTTCGCATGGATTTGAAGCTAAACCTTCTACATCGCATGGATTTGAAGCTAAACCTTCTAGATCGCATTGATTTGTAGCTAAATCACGTGTATCCCATGTATTTGAAGCTAACTCGTTTGTTTCGCATGCAGTTGTAGCTAAATAATGTATATCACAAGTATTTGTAGCTAAACCATTCGTTTCGCATGGATTTGAAGCTAAGCCCTCTACTTCGCATTGATTTGAAGCTAAATCATTTGTTTCGCATGGAATTGAAGCTACCTCGTTTGTTCCTCCAGATTTTGAAGCTATATCACTTATATCGCAAGTATTTGAAGCTAAATCATGTGCGTCGCATGGATTTGAAGCTAAACCTTCTAGATCGCATTGATTTGTAGCTAAATCACGTGTTTCGCATGGATTACAAGCTAAGCCTTCTACTTCGCATTAATAGGAAGCTAAAGCACGTGATTCGCTTGGATTTGAAGCTAAACCTTCTACATCGCATTCATTTGAAGCTGAAACATGTGTTTCGCGTAGATTTGAAGGTAACTCGTTTGTTTCGCATGCAGTTGTAGCTAAATAATGTATATCACAAGTATTTGTAGCTAAATAATTTGTTTCACATGGATTTGAAACTAAGCCTTCTACTTCGCATTGATTTGAAGATAAATCATTTGTTTCGCATAGAACTGAAGCTACCTCGTTTGTTCCTCCTGCTTTTGAAGCTATATCATTTATATCGCAAGTATTTGAAGCTAAATCATATGTGTCGCATGGATTTGAAGCTAACTCATGTATTTCGCGTGGATTTGAAGGTAACTCGTTTGTTTCGCATGCAGTTGGATCTATACCACCTATATCCCAAGTGTTTGAAGCTCAATCATTTGTTTCGCATGGATTTGAAGCTAAACCTTCTACATCGCATTGATTTCCAGCTAAATCATGTGTTTCGCATGGATTTGAAACTAACTCGTTTGTTTCGCATGCAGTTGTAGCTTAATAATTTATATCACAAGCATTTGTAGCTTATCCATTTGTTTCGTATGGATTTGAAGCTAAGCCTTCTACTTCGCATTGATTTGAAGCTAAATCATTTGTTTCGCGTGGAATTGAAGCTACCTCGTTTGTTCCTCCTGCTTTTGAAGCTATATCACTTATATCGCAAGTATTTGCAGCTAAATCATATGTGTCGCATGGATTTGAAGCTGAACCTTCTACATCGCATTGATTTGAAGCTAAATCTTGTAAATCGCATGGATTTGAAGCTAAACCTTCTACATCGCATTGATTTGAATCTAAATCATGTGTTTCGCATGGATTTGAAGCTAACTCGTTTGTTTCGCATGCAGTTGTAGCTAAATGATGTATATCACAAGTATTTGTAGCTAAACCATTTGTTTCGCATGGATTTGAAGCTAAACCTTCTACATCGCATTGATTTGAAGCTAAATCATGTGTTTCGCATGGATTTGAAGCTAACTCGTTTGTTTCGCATGCAGTTGTAGCTAAATAATGTATATCACAAGTATTTGTAGCTAAACCATTTGTTTCGCATGGATTTGAAGCTAAGCCCTCTACTTCGCATTGATTTGAAGCTAAATCATTTGTTTCGCATGGAATTGAAGCTACCTCGTTTGTTCCTCCAGATTTTGAAGCTATATCACTTATATCGCAAGTATTTGAAGCTAAATCATGTACGTCGCATGGATTTGAAGCTGAACTTTCTACATCGCATTGATTTGAAGCTAAATCTTGTGTATCGCATGGATTTGAAGCTAAACCCTCTACATCGCATTGATTTGCAACTAAATCATGTGTTTCGCATGGATCTAAAGCTAACTCGTTTGTTTCGCCTGCATTTGAAGCTATATCACTTATATTCGCAAGCATTTGATGCTAAATCATTCGTTTCTCATGGATTTGAAGCTAAACCTTCTACATCCCATGGATTTGAAGCTAAATCATGTGTTTGGCATGGATTTGAAGCTAAACCTTATACATCGCATTGATTTGCATCTGAATCATGTGTTTCGCATGGATTTGAAGCTAACTCGATTGTGTCGCATGCAGTTTAAGCTAAATCATGTATATCACAAGTATTTGAATCTAAACCATTTGATTCGGATGGGATTTGAAGCTAAGCCTTCTACTTCACACTGATTTGATGCTGACTCATGTCTTTCGCATGGATTTGAAGCTAACTCGTTTGTTTCGCATGCAGTTGTAGCTAAATAATGTATATCACAAGTATTTGTAGCTAAACCATTTGTTTGCATGGATTTGAAGCTAAGCCTTCTACTTCGCATTGATTTGAAGCTAAATCATTTGTTTCGCATCGATTTGAAGCTAAACCTTCTACATCGCATGGATATGATGCTAAACCTACTACATCGCATTGATTTGCAGCTAAATCATGTGTTTCGCATGGATTTGAAGCTAACTCGTTCGTTGCGCATGCAGTTAAATGTAAATAACGTATATCACAAGTATTTGAAGCTAAACCATTTGTTTCGCTTAGATTTGAAGTTAAGCCTTCTACTTCGCATTAATAGGAAGCTAAATCACGTGTTTTGCATGGATTTGAAGCTAAACCTTCTACATCGCATTGATTTAAACCTAAATCATGTGTTTCGCATGTATTTGAAGCTAACTCGTTTGTTTCGCATGCAGTTGTAGCTAAATAATGTATATCACAAGTATTTGTAGCTAAATCATTTGTTTCGCATGGATTTGAAGCTAAGCCTTCTACATCGCATTGATTTCAAGCTAAATCATGTGTTTCGCATGGATTTGAAGCTAACTCGTTCGTTTCGCCTCCAGTTGGATCTACATCACTTATATCGCAAGTATTTGAAGCTAAATCATGTGTATCGAGTGGATTTTGAAGCTAACTCGTTTGTTACGCATGCAGTTGTAGCTAAATAATGTATATCACAAGTATTTGTAGCTAAATCATTTGTTTCGCATGGATTTGAAGCTAAACCTTCTACATCGCATTGATTTGAAGCTAAATCATTTGTTTCGCGTGGAATTGAAGCTACCTCGTTTGTTCCTCCTGCTTTTGAAGCTATATCACTTATATCGCAAGTATTTGAAGCTAAATCATATGTGTCGCATGGATTTGAAGCTGAACCTTCTACATCGCATTGATTTGAAGCTAAATCTTGTAAATCGCATGGATTTGAAGCTAAACCTTCTACATCGCATTGATTTGAATCTAAATCATGTGATTCGCATGGATTTGAAGCTAATTCGTTTGTTTCGCATGCAGTTGTAGCTCAATAATGTATATCACAAGTATTTGTAGCTAAACCATTTGTTTCGCATGGATTTGAAGCTAAGCCCTCTACTTCGCATTGATTTGAAGCTAAATCATTTGTTTCGCATGGAATTGATGCTACCTCGTTTGTTCCTCCAGATTTTGAAGCTATATCAATTATATCGCAAGTATTTGAAGCTAAATCATGTGCGTCGCATGGATTTGAAGCTGAACTTTCTACATCGCATTGATTTGAAGCTAAATCTTGTGTATCGCATGGATTTGAAGCTAAACATTCTACATCGCATTGATTTTAAGCTAAATCATGTGTTTCGTATCGATCTGAAGATAACTCGTTTGTTTCGCATGCAGTTGTAGCTAAATAATGTATATCACAAGTATTTGTAGCTAAACCATTTGTTTCGCATGGATTTGAAGCTAAGACTTCTACTCCGCATTGATTTGAAGCTAAATCATTTGCTTCGCATAGAACTGAAGCTACCTCGTTTGTTCCTCCTGCTTTTGAAGCTATATCACTTATATCGCAAGTATTTGAAGCTAATCATATGTGTCGCATGGATTTGAAGCTGAACCTTCTACATCGAATTGATTTGAAGCTAAATCTTGTGTATCGCATGGATTTGAAGGTAAACCTTCAACATCGCATTGATTTGCAGCTAAATCATGTGTTCCGCATGGATTTGAAGCTAACTCGTTCGTTGCGCCTGCAGTTGAATCTACATCACTTATATAGCAAGTATTTGAAGCTAAATCATGTGTATCGCGTGGATTTTGAAGCTAACTCGTTTGATTAGTCTGCATTTGAAGCTATATCACTTATACCCCAAGTGTTTGAAGCTAAATCATTTGTTTCGCATGGATTTGGAGCTAAACCTTCTACATCGCATTGATTTGCAGCTAAATCATGTGTTTCGCATGGATTTGAAGCTAAACCTTCTACACCGCATTGATTTGAAGCTAACTCATGTGTTTCGCGTGGATTTGAAGGTAACTCGTTTGTTTCGCATGCAGTTGAAGCTATAACACCTATATCCCAAGTGTATGAAGCTCAATCATTTGTTTCGCATGGATTTGAAGCTAAACCGTCTACATCGCATTGATTTTAAGCTAAATCATGTGTTTCGCATGGATTTGAAGCTAACTCGTTTGTTTCGCATGCAGTTGTAGCTAAATAGTGTATATCACGAGTATTTGTAGCTAAATCATTTGTTTCGCATGGATTTGAAACTAAGCCTGCTACTTCGCATAGATTTGAAGCTAAATCATTTGTTTCGCATAGAACTGAAGCTACCTCGTTTGTTCCTCCTGCTTTTGAAGCTATATCACTTATATCGCAACTATTTGAAGCTAAATCATATGTGTCGCATGGATTTGAAGCTGAACCTTCTTCATCGAATTGATTTGAAGCTAAATCTTGTGTATCGCATGGATTTGAAGCTAAACCTTCCACATCGCATTGATTTGAAGCTAAATCATGTGTTTCGCATGGATTTGAAGCTAACTCGTTTGCTTCGCATGCAGTTGTAGCTAAATAATGTATATCACAAGTATTTGTAGCTAAACCATTTGTTTTGCATGGATTTGAAGCTAAACCTTCTACATCGCATTGATTTGAAGCTAAATCATGTGTATCCCATGTATTTGAAGCTAACTCGTTTGTTTCGCATACAGTTGTAGCTAAATAATGTATATCACAAGTATTTGTAGCTAAACCATTTGTTTCGCATGGATTTGAAGCTAAGCCCTCTACTTCGCATTGATTTGAAGCTAAATCATTTGTTTCGCATGGAATTGAAGCTACCTCGTTTGTTCCTCCTGCTTTTGAAGCTATATCACTTATATCGCAAGTATTTGAAGCTAAATCATATGTGTCGCATGGATTTGAAGCTAACTCATGTATTTCGCGTGGATTTGAAGGTAACTCGTTTGTTTCGCATGCAGTTGGAGCTATACCACCTATATCCCAAGTGTTTGAAGCTCAATAATTTGTTTCGCATGGATTTGAAGCTAAACCTTCTACATCGCATTGATTTGCAGCTAAATCATGTGTTTCGCATGGATTTGAAGGTAACTCGTTTGTTTCGCATGCAGTTGTAGCTAAATAATGTATATCACAAGTATTTGTAGCTAAACCATTCGTTTCGCATGGATTTGAAGCTAAGCCCTCTACTTCGCATTGATTTGAAGCTAAATCATTTGTTTCGCATGGAATTGAAGCTACCTCGTTTGTTCCTCCAGATTTTGAAGCTATATCACATATATCGCAAGTATTTGAAGCTAAATCATGTGCGTCGCATGGATTTGAAGCTGAACTTTCTACATCGCATTGATTGGAAGCTAAATCTTGTGTATCGCATGGATTTGAAGCTAAACCCTCTACATCGCATTGATTTGCAACTAAATCATGTGTTTCGCATGGATCTGAAGCTAACTCGTTTGTTTCGCCTGCATTTGAAGCTATATCACTTATATTCGCAAGCATTTGATGCTAAATCATTCGTTTCGCATGGATTTGAAGCTAAACCTTCTACATCGCATGGATTTGAAGCTAAACCTTCTAGATCGCATTGATTTGAAGCTAACTCGTTTGTTTCGCATGCAGTTGTAGCTAAATAATGTATATCACAAGTATTTGTAGCTAAACCATTCGTTTCGCATGGATTGAAGCTAAGCCCTCTACTTCGCATTGATTTGAAGCTAAATCATTTGTTTCGCATGGAATTGAAGCTACCTCGTTTGTTCCTCCAGATTTTGAAGCTATATCACTTATATCGCAAGTATTTGAAGCTAAATCATATGTGTCGCATGGATTTGAAGCTAACTCATGTATTTCGCGTGGATTTGAAGGTAACTCGTTTGTTTCGCATGCAGTTGGAGCTATACCACTTATATCCCAAGTGTTTGAAGCTCAATCATTTGTTTCGCATGGATTTGAAGCTAAACCTTCTACATCGCATTGATTTGCAGCTAAATCATGTGTTTCGCATGGATTTGAAGCTAACTCGTTTGTTTCGCATGCAGTTGTAGCTAAATAATGTATATCACAAGTATTTGTAGCTAAATCATTTGTTTCGCATGGATTTGAAGCTAAGCCTTCTACTTCGCATTGATTTGAAGCTTAATCATTTGTTTCGCATAGAACTGAAGCTACATCGTTTGTTCCGCCTGCTTTTGAAGCTATATCACTTATATCGTAAGTATTTGAAGCTAAATCATATGTGTCGCATGGATTTGAAGCTAAACCTTCTACATCGCATTGATTTTAAGCTAAATCATGTGTTCCGCATGGATTTGAAGCTAACTCGTTTGTTTCGCATGCAGTTGTAGCTAAATAATGTATATCACAAGTATTTGTAGCTAAATCATTTGTTCGGCATGGATTTGAAGCTAAGACTTCTACTCCGCATTGATTTGAAGCTAAATCATTTGTTTCGCATGGATTTGAAGCTAAACCATCTACATCGCATTGATTTGAAGCTAAATCATGTGTATCCCATGTATTTGAAGCTAACTCGTTTGTTTCGCATGCAGTTGTAGCTAAATAGTGTATATCACGAGTATTTGTAGCTAAATCATTTGTTTCGCATGGATTTGAAGCTAAGCCTGCTACTTCGCATTGATTTGAAGCTAAATCATTTGTTTCGCATAGAACTGAAGCTACCTCGTTTGTTCCTCCTGCTTTTGAAGCTATATCACATATATCGCAAGTATTTGAAGCTAAATCATATGTGTCGCATGGATTTGAAGCTGAACCTTCTTCATCGAATTGATTTGAAGCTAAATCTTGTATATCGCATGGATTTGAAGCTAAACCTTCTACATCGCATTGATTTGAAGCTAAATCATGTGTTTCGCATGGATTTGAAGCTAACTCGTTCGTTTCGCCTCCAGTTGAATCTACATCACTTATATCGCAAGTATTTGAAGCTAAATCATGTGTATCGCGTGGATTTTGAAGCTAACTCGTTTGATTAGTCTGTATTTGAAGCTATATCACATATACCCCAAGTGTTTGAAGCTAAATCATTTGTTTCGCATGGATTTGGAGCTAAACCTTCTACATCGCATTGATTTGAAGCTAAATCATGTGTTTCGCATGGATTTGAAGCTAACTCGTTCGTTTCGCCTCCAGTTGAATCTACATCACTTATATCGCAAGTATTTGAAGCTAAATCATGTGTATCGCGTGGATTTTGAAGCTAACTCGTTTGATTAGTCTGTATTTGAAGCTATATCACATATATCCCAAGTGTTTGAAGCTAAATCATTTGTTTCGCATGGATTTGGAGCTAAACCTTCTACATCGCATTGATTTGCTGCTAAATCATGTGTTTCGCATGGATTTGAAGCTAACTCGTTCGTTGCGCATACAGTTAAATCTAAATAACGCATATCAGAAGTATTTGAAGCTAAACCATTTGTTTCGCATGGATTTGAAGCTAAGCCTTCTACTTCGCATTAATTGGAAGCTAAATCACGTGTTTCTCTTGGATTTGCAGCTTAACCTTCTACATCGCATTCATTTGAACCAATTCATGTGTTTCGCGTGGATTTGAAGGTAACTCGTTTGTTTCGCATGCAGTTGGAGCTATACCACCTATATCCCAAGTGTTTGAAGCTCAATCATTTGTTTCGCATGGATTTGAAGCTAAACCTTCTACATCGCATTGATTTTAAGCTAAACCATGTGTTTCGCATGGATTTGAAGCTAACTCGTTTGTTTCGCATGCAGTTGTAGCTAAAAGGTGTATATCACGAGTATTTGTAGCTAAATCATTTGTTTCGCATGGATTTGAAGCTAAGCCTGCTACTTCGCATTGATTTGAAGCTAAATCATTTGTTTCGCATAGAACTGAAGCTACCTCGTTTGTTCCTCCTGCTTTTGAAGCTATATCACTTATATCGCAAGTAGTTGAAGCTAAATCATATGTGTCGCATGGATTTGAAGCTGAACCTACTACATCGAATTGATTTGAAGCTAAATCTTGTGTATCGCATGGATTTGAAGCTATACCTTCTACACCGCATTGATTTGCAGCTAAATCATGTTTTTCGCATGGATTTGAAGCTAACTCGTTCGTTTGGCCTGCAGTTGAATCTACATCACTTATATCGCAAGTATTTGAAGCTAAATCATGTGTATCGCGTGGATTTTGAAGCTAACTCGTTTGATTAGTCTGTATTTGAAGCTATATCACTTATACGCCAAGTGTTTGAAGATAAATCATTTGTTTCGCATGGATTTGGAGCTAAACCTTCTACATCGCTTTGATTTGCAGCTAAATCATGTGTTTCGCTTGGATTTGAAGCTAACTCGTTCGTTGCGCATACAGTTAAATCTAAATAACGTATATCACAAGTATTTGAAGCTAAACCATTTGTTTCGCATGGATTTGAAGCTAAGCCTTCTCCTTCGCATTAATTGCAAGCTAAATCACGTGTTTTGCATGGATTTGAAGCTGAACCTTCTACATCGCATTGATTTGCAAATGAATCATGTGTTTCGCATGGCTTTGAAGCTAACTCGTTCGTTTCGCCTGTATTTGAATCTATATCACTTATATCGCAAGTATTTGAAGCTAAATCATGTTTTTCGCTTGGATTTGAAGCTAAACCTTCTACATCGCATTTGTTTGAACCAATTCATGTGTTTCGCGTGGATTGGAAGGTAACTAAATTGTTTCGCATGCAGTTGAAGCTATATCACATTTATGCCAAGTGTTTGAACCTCAATCATTTGTTTCGTATGGATTTGAAGCTAAACCGTCTACATCGCATTGATTTGAAGCTAACTCATGTGTTTCGCGTGGATTTGAAGGTAACTCGTTTGTTTCGCATGCAGTTGAAGCTATAACACCTATATCCCAACTGTGTGAAGCAAAATCATTTGTTTCGCATGGATTTGAAGCTAAACCGTCTACATCGCATTGATTTTAAGCTAAATCATTTGTTTCGCATCGATCTGAAGCTAACTCGTTTGTTTCGCATGCAGTTGTAGCTAAATAATGTATATCACAAGTATTTGTAGCTAAACCATTTGTTTCACATGGATTTGAAGCTAAGACTTCTACTCCGCATTGATTTGAAGCTAAATCATTTGTTTCGCATGGATTTGAAGCTAAACCCTCTACATCGCATTGATTTGCAACTAAATCATGTGTTTCGCATGGATCTGAAGCTAACTCGTTTGTTTCGCATGCAGTTGTAGCTAAATAATGTATATCACATGTATTTGTAGCTAAATCATTTGTTTCGCATGGATTTGAAGCTAAGCCTTCTACTCCGCATTGATTTGAAGATAAATCATTTGTTTCGCATGGATTTGAAGCTAAACCTTCTACATCGCATTGATTTGAAGCTAAATCATGTGTATCCCATGTATTTGAAGCTAACTCGTTTGTTTCGCATGCAGTTGTAGCTAAATAATGTATATCACAAGTATTTGTAGCTAAACCATTTGTTTCGCATGGATTTGAAGCTAAGCCCTCTACTTCGCATTGATTTGAAGCTAAATCATTTGTTTCGCATGGAATTGAAGCTACCTCGTTTGTTCCTCCAGATTTTGAAGCTATATCACTTATATCGCAAGTATTTGAAGCTAAATCATGTGCGTCGCATGGATTTGAAGCTGAACTTTCTACATCGCATTGATTTGAAGCTAAATCTTGTGTATCGCATGGATTTGAAGCTAAACCCTCTACATCGCATTGATTTGCAACTAAATCACGTGTTTCGCATGGATCTGAATCTAACTCGTTTGTTTCGCCTGCATTTGATGCTATATCACTTATATTCGCAAGCATTTGATGCTAAATCATTCGTTTCGCATGGATTTGAAGCTAAGCCTTTTACTTCGCATTGATTTGAAGTTAAATCATGTGTTTCCCTTGGATTTGAAGCTGAATCGTTTTTTTCGCATGCAGTTGAATCTATATCATTTATATCGCAAGTATCTGAAATTAAATCATTTGTTTGTAATGGATTTGAAGCTAAACCTTCTACATCCCATGGATTTGAAGCTAAATCATTTGTTTCGCATGGATTTGAAGCTAAGCCTTCTACTTCGCACTAATAGGAAGCTAAATCACGTGTTTTGCATGGATTTGAAGCTAAACCTTCTACATCGCATTGATTTGAACCTAAATCATGTGTTTCGCATGTATTTGAAGCTAACTCGTTTGTTTAGCATGCAGTTGTAGCTAAATAATGTATATCACAAGTATTTGTAGCTAAATCAATTGTTTCGCATGGATTTGAAGCTAAGCCGTCTACTTCGCATTCATTTGAAGCTAAATCATTTGCTTCGCATAGAACTGAAGCTACCTCGTTTGTTCCTCCTGCTTTTGAAGCTATATCACTTATATCGCAAGTATTTGAAGCTAAATCATATGTGTCGCATGGATTTGAAGCTGAACCTTCTACATCGAATTGATTTGAAGCTAAATCTTGTGTATCGCATGGATTTGAAGGTAAACCTTCAACATCGCATTGATTTGCAGCTAAATCATGTGTTCCGCATGGATTTGAAGCTAACTCGTTCGTTGCGCCTGCAGTTGAATCTACATCACTTATATAGCAAGTATTTGAAGCTAAATCATGTGTATCGCGTGGATTTTGAAGCTAACTCGTTTGATTAGTCTGCATTTGAAGCTATATCACTTATACCCCAAGTGTTTGAAGCTAAATCATTTGTTTCGCATGGATTTGGAGCTAAACCTTCTACATCGCATTGATTTGCAGCTAAATCATGTGTTTCGCATGGATTTGAAGCTAAACCTTCTACATCGCATTGATTTGAAGCTAACTCATGTGTTTCGCGTGGATTTGAAGGTAACTCGTTTGTTTCGCATGCAGTTGAAGCTATAACACCTATATCCCAAGTGTATGAAGCTCAATCATTTGTTTCGCATGGATTTTAAGCTAAACCGTCTACATCGCATTGATTTTAAGCTAAATCATGTGTTTCGCATGGATTTGAAGCTAACTCGTTTGTTTCGCATGCAGTTGTAGCTAAATAGTGTATATCACAAGTATTTGTAGCTAAACCATTTGTTTCGCATGGATTTGAAGCTAAACCTTCTACATCGCATTGATTTGAAGCTAAATCATGTGTATCCCATGTATTTGAAGCTAACTCGTTTGTTTCGCATGCAGTTGTATCTAAATAATGTATATCACAAGTATTTGTAGCTAAACCATTTGTTTCGCGTGGAATTGAAGCTACCTCGTTTGTTCCTCCTGCTTTTGAAGCTATATCACTTATATCGCAAGTATTTGCAGCTAAATCATATGTGTCGCATGGATTTGAAGCTGAACCTTCTACATCGCATTGATTTGAAGCTAAATCTTGTAAATCGCATGGATTTGAAGCTAAACCTTCTACATCGCATTGATTTGAATCTAAATCATGTGTTTCGCATGGATTTGAAGCTAACTCGTTTGTTTCGCATGCAGTTGTAGCTAAATAATGTATATCACAAGTATTTGTAGCTAAACCATCTGTTGCGGATGGATTTGAAGCTAAACCTTCTACATCGCATTGATTTGAAGCTAAATCATGTGTATCCCATGTATTTGAAGCTAACTCGTTTGTTTCGCATGCAGTTGTAGCTAAATAATGTATATCACAAGTATTTGTAGCTAAACCATTTGTTTCGCATGGATTTGAAGCTAAGCCCTCTACTTCGCATTGATTTGAAGCTAAATCATTTGTTTCGCATGGAATTGAAGCTACCTCGTTTGTTCCTCCAGATTTTGAAGCTATATCACTTATATCGCAAGTATTTGAAGCTAAATCATGTGCGTCGCATGGATTTGAAGCTGAACTTTCTACATCGCATTGATTGGAAGCTAAATCTTGTGTATCGCATGGATTTGAAGCTAAACCTTCTAGATCGCATTGATTTGTAGCTAAATCACGTGTTTCGCATGGATTACAAGCTAAGCCTTCTACTTCGCATTAATAGGAAGCAAAAGCACGTGATTCGCTTGGATTTGAAGCTAAACCTTCTACATCGCATTCATTTGAAGCTGAAACATGTGTTTCGCGTGGATTTGAAGGTAACTCGTTTGTTTCGCATGCAGTTGTAGCTAAATAATGTATATCACAAGTATTTGTAGCTAAATAATTTGTTTCGCATGGATTTGAAGCTAAGCCTTCTACTTCGCATTGATTTGAAGATAAATCATTTGTTTCGCATAGAACTGAAGCTACCTCGTTTGTTCCTCCTGCTTTTGAAGCTATATCACTTATATCGCAAGTATTTGAAGCTAAATCATATGTGTCGCATGGATTTGAAGCTAACTCATGTATTTCGCGTGGATTTGAAGGTAACTCGTTTGTTTCGCATGCAGTTGGAGCTATACCACCTATATCCCAAGTGTTTGAAGCTCAATCATTTGGTTCGCATGG
The DNA here is from genome assembly GCF_051020955.1 of Megalopta genalis. Taxonomy (NCBI): domain Eukaryota; kingdom Metazoa; phylum Arthropoda; class Insecta; order Hymenoptera; family Halictidae; genus Megalopta; species Megalopta genalis. Next base: position 42,704 of record NW_027477168.1, read on the forward strand.
ATTTGAAGCTAAACCTTCTACATCGCATTGATTTGCAGCTAAATCATGTGTTTCGCATGGATTTGAAGCTAACTCGTTTGTTTCGCATGCAGTTGTAGCTAAATAATCTATATCACAAGTATTTGTAGCTAAACCATTCGTTTCGCATGGATTTGAAGCTAAGCCCTCTACTTCGCATTGATTTGAAGCTAAATCATTTGTTTCGCATGGAATTGAAGCTACCTCGTTTGTTCCTCCAGATTTTGAAGCTATATCACATATATCGCAAGTATTTGAAGCTAAATCATGTGCGTCGCATGGATTTGAAGCTGAACTTTCTACATCGCATTGATTGGAAGCTAAATCTTGTGTATCGCATGGATTTGAAGCTAAACCCTCTACATCGCATTGATTTGCAACTAAATCATGTGTTTCGCATGGATCTGAAGCTAACTCGTTTGTTTCGCCTGCATTTGAAGCTACATCACTTATATTCGCAAGCATTTGATGCTAAATCATTCGTTTCGCATGGATTTGAAGCTAAACCTTCTACATCGCATGGATTTGAAGCTAAACCTTCTAGATCGCATTGATTTGTAGCTAAATCTCGTGTATCCCATGTATTTGAAGCTAACTCGTTTGTTTCGCATGCAGTTGTAGCTAAATAATGTATATCACAAGTATTTGTAGCTAAACCATTCGTTTCGCATGGATTTGAAGCTAAGCCCTCTACTTCGCATTGATTTGAAGCTAAATCATTTGTTTCGCATGGAATTGAAGCTACCTCGTTTGTTCCTCCAGATTTTGAAGCTATATCACTTATATCGCAAGTATTTGAAGCTAAATCATGTGCGTCGCATGGATTTGAAGCTAAACCTTCTAGATCGCATTGATTTGTAGCTAAATCACGTGTTTCGCATGGATTACAAGCTAAGCCTTCTACTTCGCATTAATAGGAAGCTAAAGCACGTGATTCGCTTGGATTTGAAGCTAAACCTTCTACATCGCATTCATTTGAAGCTGAAACATGTGTTTCGCGTAGATTTGAAGGTAACTCGTTTGTTTCGCATGCAGTTGTAGCTAAATAATGTATATCACAAGTATTTGTAGCTAAATAATTTGTTTCGCATGGATTTGAAGCTAAGCCTTCTACTTCGCATTGATTTGAAGATAAATCATTTGTTTCGCATAGAACTGAAGCTACCTCGTTTGTTCCTCCTGCTTTTGAAGCTATATCATTTATATCGCAAGTATTTGAAGCTAAATCATATGTGTCGCATGGATTTGAAGCTAACTCATGTATTTCGCGTGGATTTGAAGGTAACTCGTTTGTTTCGCATGCAGTTGGAGCTATACCACCTATATCCCAAGTGTTTGAAGCTCAATCATTTGTTTCGCATGGATTTGAAGCTAAACCTTCTACATCGCATTGATTTGCAGCTAAATCATGTGTTTCGCATGGATTTGAAACTAACTCGTTTGTTTCGCATGCAGTTGTAGCTAAATAATGTATATCACAAGTATTTGTAGCTAAATCATTTGTATCGCATGGATTTGAAGCTAAGCCTTCTACTTCGCATTGATTTGAAGCTTAATCATTTGTTTCGCATAGAACTGAAGCTACATCGTTTGTTCCGCCTGCTTTTGAAGCTATATCACTTATATCGTAAGTATTTGAAGCTAAATCATATGTGTCGCATGGATTTGAAGCTAAACCTTCTACATCGCATTGATTTGAAGCTAACTCATGTGTTTCGCGTGGATTTGAAGGTAACTCGTTTGTTTCGCATGCAGTTGGAGCTATACCACCTATATCCCAAGTGTTTGAAGCTCAATCATTTGTTTCGCATGGTTTTGAAGCTAAACCTTCTACATCGCATTGATTTTAAGCTAAATCATGTGTTTCGCATGGATTTGAAGCTAACTCGTTTGTTTCGCATGCAGTTGTAGCTAAATAATGTATATCACAAGTATTTGTAGCTAAATCATTTGTTCCGCATGGATTTGAAGCTAAGACTTCTACTCCGCATTGATTTGAAGCTAAATCATTTGTTTCGCATGGATTTGAAGCTAAACCTTCTACATCGCATTGATTTGAAGCTAAATCATGTGTATCCCATGTATTTGAAGCTAACTCGTTTGTTTCGCATGCAGTTGTAGCTAAATAATGTATATCACAAGTATTTGTAGCTAAACCATTTGTTTCGCATGGATTTGAAGCTGAACCTTCTACATCGCATTGATTTGCAAATGAATCATGTGTTTCGCGTGGATTTGAAGCTAACTCGTTCGTTTCGCCTGAATTTGAATCTATATCACTTATATCGCAACTATTTGAAACTAAATCATGTGTTTCGCTTGGATTTGAAGCTAAACCTTTTACATCGCATTGATTTGACGCTAACTCATGTGTTTTGCGTGGATTTGACGGTAACTCGTTTGTTTCGCATGCAGTTGGAGCTATACCACCTATATCCCAAGTGTTTGAAGCTCAATCATTTGTTTCGCATGGATTTGAAGCTAAACCTTCTACATCGCATTGATTTTAAGCTAAATCATGTGTTTCGCATGGATTTGAAGCTAAGCCTGCTACTTCGCATTGATTTGAAGCTAAATCATTTGTTTCGCATAGAACTGAAGCTACCTCGTTTGTTCCTCCTGCTTTTGAAGCTATATCACTTATATCGCAAGTATTTGAAGCTAAATCATATGTGTCGCATGGATTTGAAGCTGAACCTTCTTCATCGAATTGATTTGAAGCTAAATCTTGTATATCGCATGGATTTGAAGCTAAACCTTCTACATCGCATTGATTTGCTGCTAAATCATGTGTTTCGCATGGATTTGAAGCTAACTCATTCGTTGCGCATACAGTTAAATCTAAATAACGTATATCAAAAGTATTTGAAGCTAAACCATTTGTTTCGCATGCATTTGAAGCTAAGCCTTCTACTTCGCATTAATTGGAAGCTAAATCACGAGTTTTGCATGGATTTGAATCTGAACCTTCTACATCGCATTGATTTGCAAATGAATCATGTGTTTCGCATGGATTTGAAGCTAACTCGTTCGTTTCGCCTGTATTTGAATCTATATCACTTATATCGCAACTATTTGTAGCAAAATCATGTGTTTCGCTTGGATTTGAAGCTAAACCTTCTACATCGCATTCATTTGAACCAATTCATGTGTTTCGCGTGGATTTGAAGGTAACTCGTTTGTTTCGCATGCAGTTGAAGTTATATCACCTTTATCCCAAGTGTTTGAAGCTCAATCATTTGTTTCACATGGATTTGAAGCTAACCCTTCTACATCGCATTGATTTGAAGCTAACTCATTTGTTTTGCATAGAACTGAAGCTAAACCTTCTACATCGCATTGATTTGCAGCTAAATCATGTGTTTCGCATGGATTTGAAGCTAACTCGTTCGTTGCGCATACAGTTAAATCTCAAGAACGTATATCACAAGTAATTGAAGCTAAACCATTTGTTTCGCATGGATTTGAAGCTAAGCCTTCTACTTCGCATTAATTGGAAGCTAAATCACGTGTTTCTCTTGGATTTGCAGCTAAACCTTCTACATCGCATTCATTTGAACCAATTCATGTGTTTCGCGTGGATTTGAAGGTAACTCGTTTGTTTCGCATGCAGTTGGAGCTATACCACCTATATCCCAAGTGTTTGAAGCTCAATCATTTGTTTCGCATGGATTTGAAGCTAAACCTTCTACATCGCATTGATTTTAAGCTAAATCATGTGTTTCGCATGGATTTGAAGCTAACTCGTTTGTTTCGCATGCAGTTGTAGCTAAAAAGTGTATATCACGAGTATTTGTAGCTAAATCATTTGTTTCGCATGTATTTGAAGCTAAGCCTGCTACTTCGCATTGATTTGAAGCTAAATCATTTGTTTCGCATAGAACTGAAGCTACTTCGTTTGTTCCTCCTGCTTTTGAAGCTATATGACTTATATCGCAAGTATTTGAAGCTAAATCATATGTGTCGCATGGATTTGAAGCTGAACCTACTACATCGAATTGATTTGAAGCTAAATCTTGTGTATCGCATGGATTTGAAGCTAAACCTTCTACACCGCATTGATTTGCAGCTAAATCATGTGTTTCGCATGGATTTGAAGCTAACTCGTTCGTTTGGCCTGCAGTTGAATCTACATCACTTATATCGCAACTATTTGTAGCAAAATCATGTGTTTCGCTTGGATTTGAAGCTAAACCTTCTACATCGCATTCACTTGAACCAATTCATGTGTTTCGCGTGGATTTGAAGGTAACTCGTTTGTTTCGCATGCAGTTGAAGTTATATCACCTTTATCCCAAGTGTTTGAAGCTCAATCATTTGTTTCACATGGATTTGAAGCTAAACCTTCTACATCGCATTGATTTGAAGCTAACGCATTTGTTTTGCATAGAACTGAAGCTAAACCTTCTACATCGCATTGATTTGCAGCTAAATCATGTGTTTCGCATGGATTTGAAGCTAACTCGTTCGTTGCGCATACAGTTAAATCTCAATAACGTATATCACAAGTAATTGAAGCTAAACCATTTGTTTCGCATGGATTTGAAGCTAAGCCTTCTACTTCGCATTAATTGGAAGCTAAATCACGTGTTTCTCTTGGATTTGCAGCTAAACCTTCTACATCGCATTCATTTGAACCAATTCATGTGTTTCGCGTGGATTTGAAGGTAACTCGTTTGTTTCGCATGCAGTTGGAGCTATACCACCTATATCCCAAGTGTTTGAAGCTCAATCATTTGTTTCGCATGGATTTGAAGCTAAACCTTCTACATAGCATTGATTTTAAGCTAAATCATGTGTTTCCCATGGATTTGAAGCTAACTCGTTTGTTTCGCGTGCAGTTGTAGCTAAAAAGTGTATATCACGAGTATTTGTAGCTAAATCATTTGTTTCGCATGGATTTGAAGCTAAGCCTGCTACTTCGCATTGATTTGAAGCTAAATCATTTGTTTCGCATAGAACTGAAGCTACCTCGTTTGTTCCTCCTGCTTTTGAAGCTATATGACTTATATCGCAAGTATTTGAAGCTAAATCATATGTGTCGCATGGATTTGAAGCTGAACCTACTACATCGAATTGATTTGAAGCTAAATCTTGTGTATCGCATGGATTTGAAGCTAAACCTTCTACACCGCATTGATTTGCAGCTAAATCATGTGTTTCGCATGGATTTGAAGCTAACTCGTTCGTTTGGCCTGCAGTTGAATCTACATCACTTATATCGCAAGTATTTGAAGCTAAATCATGTGTATCGCGTGGATTTTGAAGCTAACTCGTTCGTTGCGCATACAGTTAAATCTCAATAACGTATATCACAAGTAATTGATGCTAAACCATTTGTTTCGCATGGATTTGAAGCTAAGCCTTCTACTTCGCCTTAATTGGAAGCTAAATCACGTGTTTCGCATGGATTTGAAACTAACTCGTTTGTTTCGCATGCAGTTGTAGCTAAATAATCTATATCACAAGTATTTGTAGCTAAACCATTCGTTTCGCATGGATTTGAAGCTAAGCCCTCTACTTCGCATTGATTTGAAGCTAAATCATTTGTTTCGCATGGAATTGAAGCTACCTCGTTTGTTCCTCCAGATTTTGAAGCTATATCACATATATCGCAAGTATTTGAAGCTAAATCATGTGCGTCGCATGGATTTGAAGCTGAACTTTCTACATCGCATTGATTGGAAGCTAAATTTTGTGTTTCGCATGGATTTGAAGCTAAACCCTCTACATCGCATTGATTTGCAACTAAATCATGTGTTTCGCATGGATCTGAAGCTAACTCGTTTGTTTCGCCTACATTTGAAGCTATATCACTTATATTCGCAAGCATTTGATGCTAAATCATTCGTTTCGCATGGATTTGAAGCTAAACCTTCTACATCGCATGGATTTGAAGCTAAACCTTCTAGATCGCATTGATTTGTAGCTAAATCACGTGTTTCGCATGGATTACAAGCTAAGCCTTCTACTTCGCATTAATAGGAAGCTAAAGCACGTGATTCGCTTGGATTTGAAGCTAAACCTTCTACATCGCATTCATTTGAAGCTGAAACATGTGTTTCGCGTAGATTTGAAGGTAACTCGTTTGTTTCGCATGCAGTTGTAGCTAAATAATGTATATCACAAGTATTTGTAGCTAAATAATTTGTTTCGCATGGATTTGAAGCTAAGCCTTCTACTTCGCATTGATTTGAAGATAAATCATTTGTTTCGCATAGAACTGAAGCTACCTCGTTTGTTCCTCCTGCTTTTGAAGCCATATCATTTATATCGCAAGTATTTGAAGCTAAATCATATGTGTCGCATGGATTTGAAGCTAACTCATGTATTTCGCGTGGATTTGAAGGTAACTCGTTTGTTTCGCATGCAGTTGGAGCTATACCACCTATATCCCAAGTGTTTGAAGCTCAATCATTTGTTTCGCATGGATTTGAAGCTAAACCTTCTACATCGCATTGATTTGCAGCTAAATCATGTGTTTCGCATGGATTTGAAACTAACTCGTTTGTTTCGCATGCAGTTGTAGCTAAATAATGTATATCACAAGTATTTGTAGCTAAATCATTTGTTTCGCATGGATTTGAAGCTAAGCCTTCTACTTCGCATTGATTTGAAGCTTAATCATTTGTTTCGCATAGAACTGAAGCTACATCGTTTGTTCCGCCTGCTTTTGAAGCTATATCACTTATATCGTAAGTATTTGAAGCTAAATCATATGTGTCGCATGGATTTGAAGCTAAACCTTCTACATCGCATTGATTTGAAGCTAACTCATGTGTCTCGCGTGGATTTGAAGGTAACTCGTTTGTTTCGCATGCAGTTGGAGCTATACCACCTATATCCCAAGTGTTTGAAGCTCAATCATTTGTTTCGCATGGTTTTGAAGCTAAACCTTCTACATCGCATTGATTTTAAGCTAAATCATGTGTTTCGCATGGATTTGAAGCTAACTCGTTTGTTTCGCATGCAGTTGTAGCTAAATAATGTATATCACAAGTATTTGTAGCTAAATCATTTGTTCCGCATGGGTTTGAAGCTAAGACTTCTACTCCGCATTGATTTGAAGCTAAATCATTTGTTTCGCATGGATTTGAAGCTAAACCTTCTACATCGCATTGATTTGAAGCTAAATCATGTGTATCCCATGTATTTGAAGCTAACTCGTTTGTTTCGCATGCAGTTGTAGCTAAATAATGTATATCACAAGTATTTGTAGCCAAACCATTTGTTTCGCATGGATTTGAAGCTGAACCTTCTACATCGCATTGATTTGCAAATGAATCATGTGTTTCGCGTGGATTTGAAGCTAACTCGTTCGTTTCGCCTGAATTTGAATCTATATCACTTATATCGCAACTATTTGAAACTAAATCATGTGTTTCGCTTGGATTTGAAGCTAAACCTTTTACATCGCATTGATTTGACGCTAACTCATGTGTTTTGCGTGGATTTGACGGTAACTCGTTTGTTTCGCATGCAGTTGGAGCTATACCACCTATATCCCAAGTGTTTGAAGCTCAATCATTTGTTTCGCATGGATTTGAAGCTAAACCTTCTACATCGCATTGATTTTAAGCTAAATCATGTGTTTCGCATGGATTTGAAGCTAACTCGTTTGTTTCGCATGCAGTTGTAGCTAAATAGTGTATATCACGAGTATTTGTAGCTAAATCATTTGTTTCGCATGGATTTGAAGCTAAGCCTGCTACTTCGCATTGATTTGAAGCTAAATCATTTGTTTCGCATAGAACTGAAGCTACCTCGTTTGTTCCTCCTGCTTTTGAAGCTATATGACTTATATCGCAAGTATTTGAAGCTAAATCATATGTGTCGCATGGATTTGAAGCTGAACCTACTACATCGAATTGATTTGAAGCTAAATCTTGTGTATCGCATGGATTTGAAGCTAACTCGTTCGTTTGGCCTGCAGTTGAATCAACATCACTTATATCGCAAGTATTTGAAGCTAAATCATGTGTATGGCGTGGATTTTGAAGCTAACTCGTTTGATTAGTCTGCATTTGAAGCTATATCACTTATACGCCAAGTGTTTGAAGATAAATCATTTGATTCGCATGGATTTGGAGCTAAACCTTCTACATCGCATTGATTTGCAGCTAAATCATGTGTTTCGCTTGGATTTGAAGCTAACTCGTTCGTTGCGCATACAGTTAAATCTAAATAACGTATATCAAAAGTATTTGAAGCTAAACCATTTGTTTCGCATGCATTTGAAGCTAAGCCTTCTACTTCGCATTAATTGGATGCTAAATCACGAGTTTTGCATGGATTTGAATCTGAACCTTCTACATCGCATTGATTTGCAAATGAATCATGTGTTTCGCATGGATTTGAAGCTAACTCGTTCGTTTCGCCTGTATTTGAATCTATATCACTTATATCGCAACTATTTGTAGCAAAATCATGTGTTTCGCTTGGATTTGAAGCTAAACCGTCTACATCGCATTCATTTGAACCAATTCATGTGTTTCGCGTGGATTTGAAGGTAACTCGTTTGTTTCGCATGCAGTTGAAGTTATATCACATTTATCCCAAGTGTTTGAAGCTCAATCATTTGTTTCACATGGATTTGAAGCTAAACCTTCTACATCGCATTGATTTGAAGCTAACTCATTTGTTTTGCATAGAACTGAAGCTAAACCTTCTACATCGCATTGATTTGCAGCTAAATCATGTGTTTCGCATGGATTTGAAGCTAACTCGTTCGTTGCGCATACAGTTAAATCTCAATAACGTATATCACAAGTAATTGAAGCTAAACCATTTGTTTCGCATGGATTTGAAGCTAAGCCTTCTACTTCGCATTAATTGGAAGCTAAATCACGTGTTTCTCTTGGATTTGAAGCTAACTCGTTTGTTTCGCATGCAGTTGTAGCTAAAAAGTGTATATCACGAGTATTTGTAGCTAAATCATTTGCTTCGCATGGATTTGAAGCTAAGCCTGCTACTTCGCATTGATTTGAAGCTAAATCATTTGTTTCGCATAGAACTGAAGCTACCTCATTTGTTCCTCCTGCTTTTGAAGCTATATGACTTATATCGCAAGTATTTGAAGCTAAATCATATGTGTCGCATGGATTTGAAGCTGAACCTACTACATCGAATTGATTTGAAGCTAAATCTTGTGTATCGCATGGATTTGAAGCTAAACCTTCTACACCGCATTGATTTGCAGCTAAATCATGTGTTTCGCATGGATTTGAAGCTAACTCGTTCGTTTGGCCTGCAGTTGAATCTACATCACTTATATCGCAAGTATTTGAAGCTAAATCATGTGTATCGCGTGGATTTTGAAGCTAACTCGTTTGATTAGTCTGCATTTGAAGCTATATCACTTATACGCCAAGTGTTTGAAGATAAATCATTTGTTTCGCATGGATTTGGAGCTAAACCTTCTACATCGCATTGATTTGCAGCTAAATCATGTGTTTCGCTTGGATTTGAAGCTAACTCGTTCGTTGCGCATACAGTTAAATCTAAATAACGTATATCAAAAGTATTTGATGCTAAACCATTTGTTTCGCATGCATTTGAAGCTAAGCCTTCTACTTCGCATTAATTGGAAGCTAAATCACGTGTTTTGCATGGATTTGAATCTGAACCTTCTACATCGCATTGATTTGCAAATGAATCATGTGTTTCGCATGGATTTGAAGCTAACTCGTTCGTTTCGCCTGTATTTGAATCTATATCACTTATATCGCAACTATTTGTAACAAAATCATGTGTTTCGCTTGGATTTGAAGCTAAACCTTCTACATCGCATTCACTTGAACCAATTCATGTGTTTCGCGTGGATTTGAAGGTAACTCGTTTGTTTCGCATGCAGTTGAAGTTATATCGCCTTTATCCCAAGTGTTTGAAGCTCAATCATTTGTTTCACATGGATTTGAAGCTAAACCTTCTACATCGCATTGATTTGAAGCTAAATCATGTGTTTCGCATGGATTTGAAGCTAACTCGTTCGTTGCGCATACAGTTAAATCTCAATAACGTATATCACAAGTAATTGAAGCTAAACCATTTGTTTCGCATGGATTTGAAGCTAAGCCTTCTACTTCGCATTAATTGGAAGCTAAATCACGTGTTTCTCTTGGATTTGCAGCTAAACCTTCTACATCGCATTCATTTGAACCAATTCATGTGTTTCGCGTGGATTTGAAGGTAACTCGTTTGTTTCGCATGCAGTTGGAGCTATACCACCTATATCCCAAGTGTTTGAAGCTCAGTCATTTGTTTCGCATGGATTTGAAGCTAAACCTTCTACATAGCATTGATTTTAAGCTAAATCATGTGTTTCGCATGGATTTGAAGCTAACTCGTTTGTTTCGCATGCAGTTGTAGCTAAAAAGTGTATATCACGAGTATTTGTAGCTAAATCATTTGTTTCGCATGGATTTGAAGCTAAGCCTGCTACTTCGCATTGATTTGAAGCTAAATCATTTGTTTCGCATAGAACTGAAGCTACCTCGTTTGTTCCTCCTGCTTTTGAAGCTATATGACTTATATCGCAAGTATTTGAAGCTAAATCATATGTGTCGCATGGATTTGAAGCTGAACCTACTACATCGAATTGATTTGAAGCTAAATCTTGTGTATCGCATGGATTTGAAGCTAAACCTTCTACACCGCATTGATTTGCAGCTAAATCATGTGTTTCGCATGGATTTGAAGCTAACTCGTTCGTTTGGCCTGCAGTTGAATCTACATCACTTATATCGCAAGTATTTGAAGCTAAATCATGTGTATCGCGTGGATTTTGAAGCTAACTCGTTTGATTAGTCTGCATTTGAAGCTATATCACATATACGCCAAGTGTTTGAAGATAAATCATTTGTTTCGCATGGATTTGGAGCTAAACCTTCTACATCGCATTGATTTGCAGCTAAATCATGTGTTTCGCTTGGATTTGAAGCTAACTCGTTCGTTGCGCATACAGTTAAATCTAAATAACGTATATCACAAGTATTTGAAGCTAAACCATTTGTTTCGCATGGATTTGAAGCTAAGCCTTCTCCTTCGCATTAATTGCAAGCTAAATCACGTGTTTTGCATGGATTTGAAGCTGAACCTTCTACATCGCATTGATTTGCAAATGGATCATGTGTTTCGCATGGCTTTGAAGCTAACTCGTTCGTTTCGGCTGTATTTGAATCTATATCACTTATATCGCAAGTATTTGAAGCTAAATCATGTTTTTCGCTTGAATTTGAAGCTAAACCTTCTACATCGCATTTATTTGAACCAATTCATGTGTTTCGCGTGGATTTGAAGGTAACTCGATTGTTTCGCATGCAGTTGAAGCTATATCACATTTATGCCAAGTGTTTGAACCTCAATCATTTGTTTCGTATGGATTTGAAGCTAAACCGTCTACATCGCATTGATTTGAAGCTAACTCATGTGTTTCGCGTGGATTTGAAGGCAACTCGTTTGTTTCGCATGCAGTTGAAGCTATAACACCTATATCCCAAGTGTGTGAAGCAAAATCATTTGTTTCGCATGGATTTGAAGCTAAACCGTCTACATCGCCTTGATTTTAAGCTAAATCATGTGTTTCGCATCGATCTGAAGCTAACTCGTTTGTTTCGCATGCAGTTGTAGCTAAATAATGTATATCACAAGTATTTGTAGCTAAACCATTTGTTTCACATGGATTTGAAGCTAAGACTTCTACTCCGCATTGATTTGAAGCTAAATCATTTGTTTCGCATGGATTTGAAGCTAAACCCTCTACATCGCATTGATTTGCAACTAAATCATGTGTTTCGCATGGATCTGAAGCTAACTCGTTTATTTCGCATGCAGTTGTAGCTAAATAATGTATATCACAAGTATTTGTAGCTAAATCATTTGTTTCGCATGGATTTGAAGCTAAGACTTCTACTCCGCATTGATTTGAAGCTAAATCATTTGTTTCGCATGGATTTGAAGCTAAACCTTCTACATCGCATTGATTTTAAGCTAAATCATGTGTTTCGCATGGATTTGAAGCTAACTCGTTTGTTTCGCATGCAGTTGTAGCTAAATAATGTATATCACAAGTATTTGTAGCTAAATCATTTGTTTCGCATGGATTTGAAGCTAAGCCTTCTACTTCGCATTCATTTGAAGCTAAATCATTTGTTTCGCATAGAACTGAAGCTACCTCGTTTGTTCCTCCTGCTTTTGAAGCTATATCACTTATATCGCAAGTATTTGAAGCTAAATCATATGTGTCGCATGGATTTGAAGCTGAACCTTCTACATCGAATTGATTTGAAGCTAAATCTTGTGTATCGCATGGATTTGAAGCTGAACCTTCTACATCGCATCGATTTGCAGCTAAATCATGTGTTTCGCATGGATTTGAAGCTAACTCGTGCGTTGCGCCTGCAGTTGAATCTACATCACTTATATCGCAAGTATTTGAAGCTAAATCATGTGTATCGCTTGGATTTTGAAGCTAACTCGTTTGATTAGTCTGCATTTGAAGCTATATCACTTATACCCCAAGTGTTTGAAGCTAAATCATTTGTTTCGCATGGATTTGGAGCTAAACCTTCTACATCGCATTGATTTGCAGCTAAATCATGTGTTTCGCGTGGATTTGAAGGTAACTCGTTTGTTTCGCATACAGTTAAATCTCAATAACGTATATCACAAGTATTTGAAGCTAAACCATTTGTTTCGCATGGATTTGAAGCTAAGCCTTCTACTTCGCATTGATTGGATCCTAAATCACGTGTTTTGCATGGATTTGAAGCTAAGCCTTCTACATCGCATTGATTTGCAGCTGAATCATGTGTTTCGCATGGATTTGAAGCTAACTCGTGCGTTGCGCCTGCAGTTGAATCTACATCACTTATGTCGCAAGTATTTGAAGCTAAATCATGTGTATCGCTTGGATTTTGAAGCTAACTCGTTTGATTAGTCTGCATTTGAAGCTATATCACTTATAACCCAAGTGTTTGAAGCTAAATCATTTGTTTCGCATGGATTTGGAGCTAAACCTTCTACATCGCATTGATTTGCAGCTAAATCATGTGTTTCGCGTGGATTTGAAGGTAACTCGTTTGTTTCGCATACAGTTAAATCTCAATAACGTATATCACAAGTATTTGAAGCTAAACCATTTGTTTCGCATGGATTTGAAGCTAAGCCTTCTACTTCGCATTGATTGGATACTAAATCACGTGTTTTGCATGGATTTGAAGCTAAGCCTTCTACATCGCATTGATTTGCAGCTGAATCATGTGTTTGGCATGGATTTGACGCTAACTCGTTCGTTTCTCCTGCATTTGAAACTATATCACGTATATCGCAAGTATTTGAAGCTAAATCATGTGTATCGCTTGGATTTGAAGCTAAACCTTCTACATAGCATTGATTTGAAGCTAAATTATGTGTTTCGCTTGGATTTGAATGTAACTCATTTGTTTCGCATGCAGTTGATGCAATATCACCTATATCCCAAGTGTAGGAAGCTCAATCATTTGTTTCGCATGGATTTGAAGCTAAACCTGCTCCTTCGCATTGATTTGAAGCTAAATTATGTGTTTCGCGTGGATTTGAAGGTAACTCGTTGCTTCGCATGCAGTTGAAGCTAAATCATGCATTTCACAAGTATTTGAAGCCGAACCATTAGATTCGCATGGATTTGAAGCTAAGCCTTCTACTACGCACTGATTTGAAGTTAAATCATGTGTTTCGCGTGGATTTGGAGCTAACTCGTTTGCTTCGAATGCAGTTGAAGCTAAATCATGTATATCACAACTATTTGAAGCTAAACCATTTGTATCACATGGATTTGAAGCTCTGCCTTCTTCTTCGCATTGATTTGACGCTAAATATTGTGTTTCGAATGGATTTGAAGCTAACTCGTTTGTTTCGCATGCAGTTGAAGCGAAATTATGTATATCACATGTATTTGCAGCTAAACAATTCATTCGCATGGATTTGAAGCTAAGCCTTCTACTTGGCATTGAATTGAAGCTAAATCGTGTGTTTTGCATGGATTTGAATCCAACTCGTTTGTTTCTCCTGTATTTGAAGCTGTATCATTTATATCGCCCGTATTTGAAGCTAATCCATTTGTTTCGCATGGATTTGAAGCTAAGCCTTCTACATCGCATTGATTTGAAGCTAACTCATGTGTGTCGCGTGGATTTGAAGGTAACTCGTTTGTTTCGCATGCAGTTGTAGCTAAATAATGTATATCGCAAGTATTTGTAGCTGAATCATTTGTTTCGCATGGATTTGAAGCTAAGCCTTCTACTTCGCATTGATTTGAAGCTTAATCATTTGTTTCGCATGGATTTGAAGCAAAACCTTCTACATCGCATTGATTTTACGCTAAATCTTATGTATCGCATTGATTTGAAGCTAATCCTTCTACTTCGCATTGAAATTTAAGCTAAATCATTTATTTCGCATGGAATTGAAGCTACCTCGTTTGTTCCACCTGCTTTTGATGCTATATCACTTATATCGCAAGTATTTGAAGCTAAATCATGTGTATCGCGTGGATTTTGAAGCAAACTCGTTTGATTAGTCTGCATTTGAAGCTATATCACTTATACCCCAAGTGTTTGAAGCTAAATCATTTGTTTCGCATCGATTTGGAGCTAAACCTTCTACATCGCATTGATTTGCAGCTAAATCATTTGTTTCGCATGGATTTGAAGCTAACTCGTTCGTTGCGCATACAGTTAAATCTCAATAACGTATATCACAAGTATTTGAAGCTAAACCATTTGTTTCGCATGGATTTGAAGCTAAGCCTTCTACTTCGCATTAATTGGAAGATAAATCACGTGTTTTGCATGGATTTGAAGCTGAACCTTCTACATCGCATTCATTTGTACCAATTCATGTGTTTCGCGTGGATTTGAAGGTAACTCGTTTGTTTCGCATGCAGTTGAAGCTATATCACCTTTAACCCAAGTGTTTGAAGCTCAATCATTTGTTTCACATGGATTTCAACCTAAACCTTCTACATCGCATTGATTTGAAGCTAACTCATGTGTTTCGCGTGGATTTGAAGGTAACTCGTTTGTTTCGCATACAGTTGGAGGTATACCACCTATATCCCAAGTGTTTGAAGCTCAATCATTTGTTTCGCATGGATTTGAAGCTAAACCTTCTACATCGCATTGATTTTAAGCTAAATCATGTGTTTCGCATGGATTTGAAGCTAACTCGTTTGTTTCGCATGCAGTTGTAGCTAAATAATGTATATCACAAGTATTTGTAGCTAAATCATTTGTTTCGCATGGATTTGAAGCTAAGCCTTCTACTTCGCATTGACTTGAAGCTAAATCATTTGTTTCGCATAGAACTGAAGCTACCTCGTTTGTTACTCCTGCTTTTGAAGCTATATCACTTATATCGCAAGTATTTGAAGCTAAATCATATGTGTCGCATGGATTTGAAGCTGAACCTTCTACATCGCATTGATTCGAAGCTAAATCTTGTGTATCGCATGGATTTGAAGGTAAACCTTCAACATCGCATTGATTTGCAGCTAAATCATGTGTTCCGCATGGATTTGAAGCTAACTCGTTCGTTGCGCCTGCAGTTGAATCTACATCACTTATATAGCAAGTATTTGAAGCTAAATCATGTGTATCGCGTGGATTTTGAAGCTAACTCGTTTGATTAGTCTGCATTTGAAGCTATATCACTTATACCCCAAGTGTTTGAAGCTAAATCATTTGTTTCGCATGGATTTGGAGCTAAACCTTCTACATCGCATTGATTTGCAGCTAAATCATGTGTTTCGCATTGATTTGAAGCTAAACCTTCTACATCGCATTGATTTGAAGCTAACTCATGTGTTTCGCGTGGATTTGAAGGTAACTCGTTTGTTTCGCATGCAGTTGAAGCTATAACACCTATATTCCAAGCGTATGAAGCTCAATCATTTGTTTCGCATGGATTTGATGCTAAACCTTCTACATCGCATTGATTTGAAGCTAAATCATGTGTTTCGCATGGATTTGAAGCTAACTCGTTTGTTTCGCATGCAGTTGTAGCTAAATTATGTATATCACAAGTATTTGTAGCTAAACCATTTGTTTCCCATGGATTTGAATCTAAGCCCTCTACTTCGCATTGATTTGAAGCTAAATCATTTGTTTCGCATGGAATTGAAGCTACCTCGTTTGTTCCTCCAGATTTTGAAGCTATATCACTTATATCGCAAGTATTTGAAGCTAAATCATGTACGTCGCATGGATTTGAAGCTGAACTTTCTACATCGCATTGATATGAAGCTAAATCTTGTGTATCGCATGGATTTGAAGCTAAACCCTCTACATCGCATTGATTTGCAACTAAATCATGTGTTTCGCATGGATCTGAAGCTAATTCGTTTGTTTCGCCTGCATTTGAAGCTATATCACTTATATCGCAAGTATTTGAAGCTAAATCATATGTGTCGCATGGATTTGAAGCTGAACCTTCTACATCGCATTGATTTGAAGCTAAATCTTGTGTATCGCATGGATTTGAAGGTAAACCTTCAACATCGCATTGATTTGCAGCTAAATCATGTGTTCCGCATGGATTTGAAGCTAACTCGTTCGTTGCGCCTGCAGTTGAATCTACATCACTTATATAGCAAGTATTTGAAGCTAAATCATGTGTATCGCGTGGATTTTGAAGCTAACTCGTTTGATTAGTCTGCATTTGAAGCTATATCACTTATACCCCAAGTGTTTGAAGCTAAATCATTTGTTTCGCATGGATTTGGAGCTAAACCTTCTACATCGCATTGATTTGCAGCTAAATCATGTGTTTCGCATGGATTTGAAGCTAAACCTTCTACATCGCATTGATTTGAAGCTAACTCATGTGTTTCGCGTGGATTTGAAGGTAACTCGTTTGTTTCGCATGCAGTTGAAGCTATAACACCTATATTCCAAGCGTATGAAGCTCAATCATTTGTTTCGCATGGATTTGATGCTAAACCTTCTACATCGCATTGATTTGAAGCTAAATCATGTGTTTCGCATGGATTTGAAGCTAACTCGTTTGTTTCGCATGCAGTTGTAGCTAAATTATGTATATCACAAGTATTTGTAGCTAAACCATTTGTTTCCCATGGATTTGAATCTAAGCCCTCTACTTCGCATTGATTTGAAGCTAAATCATTTGTTTCGCATGGAATTGAAGCTACCTCGTTTGTTCCTCCAGATTTTGAAGCTATATCACTTATATCGCAAGTATTTGAAGCTAAATCATGTACGTCGCATGGATTTGAAGCTGAACTTTCTACATCGCATTGATATGAAGCTAAATCTTGTGTATCGCATGGATTTGAAGCTAAACCCTCTACATCGCATTGATTTGCAACTAAATCATGTGTTTCGCATGGATCTGAAGCTAATTCGTTTGTTTCGCCTGCATTTGAAGCTATATCACTTATATTCGCAAGCATTTGAAGCTAAATCACTCGTTTCTCATGGACTTGAAGCTAAACCTTCTACATCCCATGGATTTGAAGCTAAATCATGTGTTTGGCATGGATTTGAAGCTAAACCTTATACATCGCATTGATTTGCATCTGAATCATGTGTTTCGCATGGAGTTGAAGCTAACTCGATTGTGTCGCATGCAGTTTAAGCTAAATCATGTATATCACAAGTATTTGAATCTAAACCATTTGATTCGGATGGGATTTGATGCTAAGCCTTCTACTTCACACTGATTTGATGCTGAGTCATGTCTTTCGCATGGATTTGAAGCTAACTCGTTTGTTTCGCATGCAGTTGTAGCTAAATAATGTATATCACAAGTATTTCTAGCTAAACCATTTGTTTGCATGGATTTGAAGCTAAGCCTTCTACTTCGCATTGATTTGAAGCTAAATCATTTGTTTCGCATCGATTTGAAGCTAAACCTTCTACATCGCATGGATATGATGCTAAAACTACTACATCGCATTGATTTGCAGCTAAATCATGTGTTTCGCATGGATTTGAAGCTAACTCGTTCGTTGCGCATGCAGTTAAATGTAAATAACGTATATCACAAGTATTTGAAGCTAAACCATTTGTTTCGCTTAGATTTGAAGTTAAGCCTTCTACTTCGCATTAATAGGAAGCTAAATCACGTGTTTTGCATGGATTTGAAGCTAAACCTTCTACATCGCATTGATTTAAACCTAAATCATGTGTTTCGCATGTATTTGAAGCTAACTCGTTTGTTTCGCATGCAGTTGTAGCTAAATAATGTATATCACAAGTATTTGTAGCTAAATCATTTGTTTCGCATGGATTTGAAGCTAAGCCTTCTACTTCGCATTGATTTGAAGCTAAATCATTTGTTTAGCATAGAACTGAAGCTACCTCGTTTGTTCCTCCTGCTTTTGAAGCTATATCACTTATATCGCAAGTATTTGAAGCTAAATCATATGTGTCGCATGGATTTGAAGCTGAACCTTCTACATCGAATTGATTTGAAGCTAAATCTTGTGTATCGCATGGATTTGAAGCTAAACCTTCTACATCGCATTGATTTGAAGCTAAATCATGTGTTTCGCATGGATTTGAAGCTAACTCGTTTGTTACGCATGCAGTTGTAGCTAAATAATGTATATCACAAGTATTTGTAGCTAAATCATTTGTTTCGCATGGATTTGAAGCTAAACCTTCTACATCGCATTGATTTGAAGCTAAATCATATGTGTCGCATGGATTTGAAGCTGAACCTTCTACATCGCATTGATTTGAAGCTAAATCTTGTAAATCGCATGGATTTGAAGCTAAACCTT
The DNA here is from genome assembly GCF_051020955.1 of Megalopta genalis. NCBI lineage: Eukaryota > Metazoa > Arthropoda > Insecta > Hymenoptera > Halictidae > Megalopta > Megalopta genalis. Next base: position 61,503 of record NW_027477168.1, read on the forward strand.
CTACATCGCATTGATTTGAATCTAAATCATGTGATTCGCATGGATTTGAAGATAACTCGTTTGTTTCGCATGCAGTTGTAGCTAAATAATGTATATCACAAGTATTTGTAGCTAAACCATTTGTTTCGCATGGATTTGAAGCTAAGCCCTCTACTTCGCATTGATTTGAAGCTAAATCATTTGTTTCGCATGGAATTGATGCTACCTCGTTTGTTCCTCCAGATTTTGAAGCTATATCAATTATATCGCAAGTATTTGAAGCTAAATCATGTGCGTCGCATGGATTTGAAGCTGAACTATCTACATCGCATTGATTTGAAGCTAAATCTTGTGTATCGCATGGATTTGAAGCTAAACCTTCTACATCGCATTGATTTTAAGCTAAATCATGTGTTTCGCATCGATCTGAAGATAACTCGTTTGTTTCGCATGCAGTTGTAGCTAAATAATGTATATCACAAGTATTTGTAGCTAAACCATTTGTTTCGCATGGATTTGAAGCTAAGACTTCTACTCCGCATTGATTTGAAGCTAAATCATTTGTTTCGCATGGATTTGAAGCTAAGCCTTCTACTTCGCACTAATAGGAAGCTAAATCACGTGTTTTGCATGGATTTGAAGCTAAACCTTCTACATCGCATTGATTTGAACCTAAATCATGTGTTTCGCATGTATTTGAAGCTAACTCGTTTGTTTCGCATGCAGTTGTAGCTAAATAATGTATATCACAAGTATTTGTAGCTAAATCATTTGTTTCGCATGGATTTGAAGCTAAGCCGTCTACTTCGCATTCATTTGAAGCTAAATCATTTGCTTCGCATAGAACTGAAGCTACCTCGTTTGTTCCTCCTGCTTTTGAAGCTATATCACTTATATCGCAAGTATTTGAAGCTAAATCATATGTGTCGCATGGATTTGAAGCTGAACCTTCTACATCGAATTGATTTGAAGCTAAATCTTGTGTATCGCATGGATTTGAAGGTAAACCTTCAACATCGCATTGATTTGCAGCTAAATCATGTGTTCCGCATGTATTTGAAGCTAACTCGTTTGTTTCGCATGCAGTTGTAGCTAAATAATGTATATCACAAGTATTTGTAGCTAAATCATTTGTTTCGCATGGATTTGAAGCTAAGCCTTCTACTTCGCATTGATTTGAAGCTAAATCATTTGTTTAGCAAAGAACTGAAGCTACCTCGTTTGTTCCTCCTGCTTTTGAAGCTATATCACTTATATCGCAAGTATTTGAAGCTAAATCATATGTGTCGCATGGATTTGAAGCTGAACCTTCTACATCGAATTGATTTGAAGCTAAATCTTGTGTATCGCATGGATTTGAAGCTAAACCTTCTACATCGCATTGATTTGAAGCTAAATCATGTGTATCGCGTGGATTTTGAAGCTAACTCGTTTGTTACGCATGCAGTTGTAGCTAAATAATGTATATCACAAGTATTTGTAGCTAAATCATTTGTTTCGCATGGATTTGAAGCTAAACCTTCTACATCGCATTGATTTGAAGCTAAATCATATGTGTCGCATGAATTTGAAGCTGAACCTTCTACATCGCATTGATTTGAAGCTAAATCTTGTAAATCGCATGGATTTGAAGCTAAACCTTCTACATCGCATTGATTTGAATCTAAATCATGTGATTCGCATGGATTTGAAGATAACTCGTTTGTTTCGCATGCAGTTGTAGCTAAATAATGTATATCACAAGTATTTGTAGCTAAACCATTTGTTTCGCATGGATTTGAAGCTAAGCCCTCTACTTCGCATTGATTTGAAGCTAAATCATTTGTTTCGCATGGAATTGATGCTACCTCGTTTGTTCCTCCAGATTTTGAAGCTATATCAATTATATGGCAAGTATTTGAAGCTAAATCATGTGCGTCGCATGGATTTGAAGCTGAACTTTCTACATCGCATTGATTTGAAGCTAAATCTTGTGTATCGCATGGATTTGAAGCTAAACCTTCTACATCGCATTGATTTTAAGCTAAATCATGTGTTTCGCATCGATCTGAAGATAACTCGTTTGTTTCGCATGCAGTTGTAGCTAAATAATGTATATCACAAGTATTTGTAGCTAAACCATTTGTTTCGCATGGATTTGAAGCTAAGACTTCTACTCCGCATTGATTTGAAGCTAAATCATTTGTTTCGCATGGATTTGAAACTAAGCCTTCTACTTCGCACTAATAGGAAGCTAAATCACGTGTTTTGCATGGATTTGAAGCTAAACCTTCTACATCGCATTGATTTGAACCTAAATCATGTGTTTCGCATGTATTTGAAGCTAACTCGTTTGTTTCGCATGCAGTTGTAGCTAAATAATGTATATCACAAGTATTTGTAGCTAAATCATTTGTTTCGCACGGATTTGAAGCTAAGCCGTCTACTTCGCATTCATTTGAAGCTAAATCATTTGCTTCGCATAGAACTGAAGCTACCTCGTTTGTTCCTCCTGCTTTTGAAGCTATATCACTTATATCGCAAGTATTTGAAGCTAAATCATATGTGTCGCATGGATTTGAAGCTGAACCTTCTACATCGAATTGATTTGAAGCTAAATCTTGTGTATCGCATGGATTTGAAGGTAAACCTTCAACATCGCATTGATTTGCAGCTAAATCATGTGTTCCGCATGGATTTGAAGCTAACTCGTTCGTTGCGCCTGCAGTTGAATCTACATCACTTATATAGCAAGTATTTGAAGCTAAATCATGTGTATCGCGTGGATTTTGAAGCTAACTCGTTTGATTAGTCTGCATTTGAAGCTATATCACTTATACCCCAAGTGTTTGAAGCTAAATCATTTGTTTCGCATGGATTTGGAGCTAAACCTTCTACATCGCATTGATTTGCAGCTAAATCATGTGTTTCGCATGGATTTGAAGCTAAACCTTCTACATCGCATTGATTTGAAGCTAACTCATGTGTTTCGCGTGGATTTGAAGGTAACTCGTTTGTTTCGCATGCAGTTGAAACTATAACACCTATATCCCAAGTGTATGAAGCTCAATCATTTGTTTCGCATGGATTTGAAGCTAAACCGTCTACATCGCATTGATTTTAAGCTAAATCATGTGTTTCGCATGGATTTGAGGCTAACTCGTTTGTTTCGCATGCAGTTGTAGCTAAATAGTGTATATCACGAGTATTTGTAGCTAAATCATTTGTTTCGCATGGATTTGAAGCTAAGCCTTCTACTTCGCATTGATTTGAAGATAAATCATTTGTTTCGCATAGAACTGAAGCTACCTCGTTTGTTCCTCCTGCTTTTGAAGCTATATCACTTATATCGCAAGTATTTGAAGCTAAATCATATGTGTCGCATGGATTTGAAGCTAACTCATGTATTTCGCGTGGATTTGAAGGTAACTCGTTTGTTTCGCATGCAGTTGGAGCTATACCACCTATATCCCAAGTGTTTGAAGCTCAATCATTTGTTTCGCATGGATTTGAAGCTAAACCTTCTACATCGCATTGATTTGAAGCTAACTCATGTGTTTCGCGTGGATTTGAAGGCAACTCGTTTGTTTCGCATGCAGTTGAAGCTTAATAATTTATATCACAAGTATTTGTAGCTAAATCATTTGTTTCGCATGGATTTGAAGCTAAGCCTTCTACTTCGCATTGATTTGAAGCTAAATCGTTTGTTTCGCATAGAACTGAAGCTACCTAGTTTGTTCCTCCTGCTTTTGAAGCTATATCACTTATATCGCAAGTATTTGCAGCTAAATCATATGTGTCGCATGGATTTGAAGCTGAACCTTCTACATCGCATTGATTTGAAGCTAAATCTTGTAAAACGCATGGATTTGAAGCTAAACCTTCTACATCGCATTGATTTGAATCTAAATCATGTGTTTCGCATGGATTTGAAGCTAACTCGTTTGTTTCGCATGCAGTTGTAGCTAAATAATGTATATCACAAGTATTTGTAGCTAAACCATTTGTTTCGCATGGATTTGAAGCTAAACCTTCTACATCGCATTGATTTGAAGCTAAATCATGTGTATCCCATGTATTTGAAGCTAACTCGTTTGTTTCGCATGCAGTTGTAGCTAAATAATGTATATCACAAGTATTTGTAGCTAAACCATTTGTTTCGCATGGATTTGAAGCTAAACCTTCTACATCGCATTGATTTGAAGCTAAATCATGTGTATCCCATGTATTTGAAGCTAACTCGTTTGTTTCGCATGCAGTTGTAGCTAAATAATGTATATCACAAGTATTTGTAGCTAAACCATTTGTTTCGCATGGATTTGAAGCTGAGCCTTCTACTTCGCATTGATTTGAAGCTAAGTCATTTGTTTCGCGTGGAATTGAAGCTACCTCGTTTGTTCCTCCTGCTTTTGAAGCTATATCACTTATATCGCAAGTATTTGCAGCTAAATCATATGTGTCGCATGGATTTGAAGCTGAACCTTCTACATCGCATTGATTTGAAGCTAAATCTTGTAAATCGCATGGATTTGAAGCTAAACCTTCTACATCGCATTGATTTGAATCTAAATCATGTGTTTCGCATGGATTTGAAGCTAACTCGTTTGTTTCGCATGCAGTTGTAGCTAAATAATGTATATCACAGGTATTTGTAGCTAAACCATTTGTTTCGCATGGATTTGAAGCTAAACCTTCTACATCGCATTGATTTGAAGCTAAATCATGTGTATCCCATGTATTTGAAGCTAACTCGTTTGTTTCGCATGCAGTTGTAGCTAAATAATGTATATCACAAGTATTTGTAGCTAAACCATTTGTTTCGCATGGATTTGAAGCTAAGCCCTCTACTTCGCATTGATTTGAAGCTAAATCATTTGTTTCGCATGGAATTGAAGCTACCTCGTTTGTTCCTCCAGATTTTGAAGCTATATCACTTATATCGCAAGTATTTGAAGCTAAATCATGTGCGTCGCATGGATTTGAAGCTGAACTTTCTACATCACATTGATTGGAAGCTAAATCTTGTGTATCGCATTGATTTGAAGCTAAACCTTCTAGATCGCATTTATTTGTAGCTAAATCACGTGTTTCGCATGGATTACAAGCTAAGCCTTCTACTTCGCATTAATAGGAAGCAAAAGCACGTGATTCGCTTGGATTTGAAGCTAAACCTTCTACATCGCATTCATTTGAAGCTGAAACATGTGTTTCGCGTGGATTTGAAGGTAACTCGTTTGTTTCGCATGCAGTTGTAGCTAAATAATGTATATAACAAGTATTTGTAGCTAAATAATTTGTTTCGCATGGATTTGAAGCTAAGCCTTCTACTTCGCATTGATTTGAAGATAAATCATTTGTTTCGCATAGAACTGAAGCTACCTCGTTTGTTCCTCCTTCTTTTGAAGCTATATCACTTATATCGCAAGTATTTGAAGCTAAATCATATGTGTCGCATGGATTTGAAGCTAACTCATGTATTTCGCGTGGATTTGAAGGTAACTCGTTTGTTTCGCATGCAGTTGGAGCTATACCACCTATATCCCAAGTGTTTGAAGCTCAATCATTTGTTTCGCATGGATTTGAAGCTAAACCTTCTACATCGCATTGATTTGCAGCTAAATCATGTGTTTCGCATGGATTTGAAGCTAACTCGTTTGTTTCGCATGCAGTTGTAGCTAAATAATGTATATCACAAGTATTTGTAGCTAAACCATTCGTTTCGCATGGATTTGAAGCTAAGCCCTCTACTTCGCATTGATTTGAAGCTAAATCATTTGTTTCGCATGGAATTGAAGCTACCTCGTTTGTTCCTCCAGATTTTGAAGCTATATCACATATATCGCAAGTATTTGAAGCTAAATCATGTGCGTCGCATGGATTTGAAGCTGAACTTTCTACATCGCATTGATTGGAAGCTAAATCTTGTGTATCGCATGGATTTGAAGCTAAACCCTCTACATCGCATTGATTTGCAACTAAATCATGTGTTTCGCATGGATCTGAAGCTAACTCGTTTGTTTCGCCTGCATTTGAAGCTATATCACTTATATTCGCAAGCATTTGATGCTAAATCATTCGTTTCGCATGGATTTGAAGCTAAACCTTCTACATCGCATGGATTTGAAGCTAAACCTTCTAGATCGCATTGATTTGTAGCTAAATCACGTGTATCCCATGTATTTGAAGCTAACTCGTTTGTTTCGCATGCAGTTGTAGCTAAATAATGTATATCACAAGTATTTGTAGCTAAACCATTCGTTTCGCATGGATTTGATGCTAAGCCCTCTACTTCGCATTGATTTCAAGCTAAATCATTTGTTTCGCATGGAATTGAAGCTACCTCGTTTGTTCCTCCAGATTTTGAAGCTATATCACTTATATCGCAAGTATTTGAAGCTAAATCATGTGCGTCGCATGGATTTGAAGCTGAACTTTCTACATCGCATTGATTGGAAGCTAAATCTTGTGTATCGCATGGATTTGAAGCTAACTCGTTTGTTTCGCATGCAGTTGTAGCTAAATAATGTATATCACAAGTATTTGTAGCTAAACCGTTTGTTGCGGATGGATTTGAAGCTAAACCTTCTACATCGCATTGATTTGAAGCTAAATCATGTGTATCCCATGTATTTGAAGCTAACTCGTTTGTTTCGCATGCAGTTGTAGCTAAATAATGTATATCACAAGTATTTGTAGCTAAACCATTTGTTTCGCATGGATTTGAAGCTAAGCCCTCTACTTCGCATTGATTTGAAGCTAAATCATTTGTTTCGCATGGAATTGAAGCTACCTCGTTTGTTCCTCCAGATTTTGAAGCTATATCACTTATATCGCAAGTATTTGAAGCTAAATCATGTGCGTCGCATGGATTTGAAGCTGAACTTTCTACATCGCATTGATTGGAAGCTAAATCTTGTGTATCGCATGGATTTGAAGCTAACTCGTTTGTTTCGCATGCAGTTGTAGCTAAATAATCTATATCACAAGTATTTGTAGCTAAACAATTCGTTTCGCATGGATTTGAAGCTAAGCCCTCTACTTCGCATTGATTTGAAGCTAAATCATTTGTTTCGCATGGAATTGAAGCTACCTCGTTTGTTCCTCCAGATTTTGAAGCTATATCACATATATCGCAAGTATTTGAAGCTAAATCATGTGCGTCGCATGGATTTGAAGCTGAACTTTCTACATCGCATTGATTGGAAGCTAAATCTTGTGTATCGCATGGATTTGAAGCTAAACCCTCTACATCGCATTGATTTGCAACTAAATCATGTGTTTCGCATGGATCTGAAGCTAACTCGTTTGTTTCGCCTGCATTTGAAGCTATATCACTTATATTCGCAAGCATTTGATGCTAAATCATTCGTTTCGCATGGATTTGAAGCTAAACCTTCTACATCGCATGGATTTGAAGCTAAACCTTCTAGATCGCATTGATTTGTAGCTAAATCACGTGTATCCCATGTATTTGAAGCTAACTCGTTTGTTTCGCATGCAGTTGTAGCTAAATAATGTATATCACAAGTATTTGTAGCTAAACCATTCGTTTCGCATGGATTTGAAGCTAAGCCCTCTACTTCGCATTGATTTGAAGCTAAATCATTTGTTTCGCATGGAATTGAAGCTACCTCGTTTGTTCCTCCAGATTTTGAAGCTATATCACTTATATCGCAAGTATTTGAAGCTAAATCATGTGCGTCGCATGGATTTGAAGCTAAACCTTCTAGATCGCATTGATTTGTAGCTAAATCACGTGTTTCGCATGGATTACAAGCTAAGCCTTCTACTTCGCATTAATAGGAAGCTAAAGCACGTGATTCGCTTGGATTTGAAGCTAAACCTTCTACATCGCATTCATTTGAAGCTGAAACATGTGTTTCGCGTAGATTTGAAGTTAACTCGTTTGTTTCGCATGCAGTTGTAGCTAAATAATGTATATCACAAGTATTTGTAGCTAAATAATTTGTTTCGCATGGATTTGAAACTAAGCCTTCTACTTCGCATTGATTTGAAGATAAATCATTTGTTTCGCATAGAACTGAAGCTACCTCGTTTGTTCCTCCTGCTTTTGAAGCTATATCATTTATATCGCAAGTATTTGAAGCTAAATCATATGTGTCGCATGGATTTGAAGCTAACTCATGTATTTCGCGTGGATTTGAAGGTAACTCGTTTGTTTCGCATGCAGTTGGAGCTATACCACCTATATCCCAAGTGTTTGAAGCTCAATCATTTGTTTCGCATGGATTTGAAGCTAAACCTTCTACATCGCATTGATTTGCAGCTAAATCATGTGTTTCGCATGGATTTGAAACTAACTCGTTTGTTTCGCATGCAGTTGTAGCTAAATAATGTATATCACAAGTATTTGTAGCTAAATCATTTGTTTCGCATGGATTTGAAGCTAAGCCTTCTACTTCGCATTGATTTGAAGCTTAATCATTTGTTTCGCATAGAACTGAAGCTGCATCGTTTGTTCCGCCTGCTTTTGAAGCTATATCACTTATATCGTAAGTATTTGAAGCTAAATCATATGTGTCGCATGGATTTGAAGCTAAACCTTCTACATCGCATTGATTTGAAGCTAACTCATGTGTTTCGCGTGGATTTGAAGGTAACTCGATTGTTTCGCATGCAGTTGGAGCTATACCACCTATATCCCAAGTGTTTGAAGCTCAATCATTTGTTTCGCATCGTTTTGAAGCTAAACCTTCTACATCGCATTGATTTTAAGCTAAATCATGTGTTTCGCATGGATTTGAAGCTAACTCGTTTGTTTCGCATGCAGTTGTAGCTAAATAATGTATATCACAAGTTTTTGTAGCTAAATCATTTGTTCCGCATGGATTTGAAGCTAAGACTTCTACTCCGCATTGATTTGAAGCTAAATCATTTGTTTCGCATGGATTTGAAGCTAAACCTTCTACATCGCATTGATTTGAAGCTAAATCATGTGTATCCCATGTATTTGAAGCTAACTCGTTTGTTTCGCATGCAGTTGTAGCTAAATAATGTATATCACAAGTATTTGTAGCTAAACCATTTGTTTCGCATGGATTTGAAGCTGAACCTTCTACATCGCATTGATTTGCAAATGAATCATGTGTTTCGCGTGGATTTGAAGCTAACTCGTTCGTTTCGCCTGAATTTGAATCTATATCACTTATATCGCAACTATTTGAAACTAAATCATGTGTTTCGCTTGGATTTGAAGCTAAACCTTTTACATCGCATTGATTTGACGCTAACTCATGTGTTTTGCGTGGATTTGACGGTAACTCGTTTGTTTCGCATGCAGTTGGAGCTATACCACCTATATCCCAAGTGTTTGAAGCTCAATCATTTGTTTCGCATGGATTTGAAGCTAAACCTTCTACATCGCATTGATTTTAAGCTAAATCATGTGTTTCGCATGGATTTGAAGCTAACTCGTTTGTTTCGCATGCAGTTGTAGCTAAATAGTGTATATCACGAGTATTTGTAGCTAAATCATTTGTTTCGCATGGATTTGAAGCTAAGCCTGCTACTTCGCATTGATTTGAAGCTAAATCATTTGTTTCGCATAGAACTGAAGCTACCTCGTTTGTTCCTCCTGCTTTTGAAGCTATATCACTTATATCGCAAGTATTTGAAGCTAAATCATATGTGTCGCATGGATTTGAAGCTGAACCTTCTTCATCGAATTGATTTGAAGCTAAATCTTGTATATCGCATGGATTTGAAGCTAAACCTTCTACATCGCATTGATTTGCTGCTAAATCATGTGTTTCGCATGGATTTGAAGCTAACTCGTTCGTTGCGCATACAGTTAAATCTAAATAACGTATATCAAAAGTATTTGAAGCTAAACCATTTGTTTCGCATGCATTTGAAGCTAAGCCTTCTACTTCGCATTAATTGGAAGCTAACTCACGAGTTTTGCATGGATTTGAATCTGAACCTTCTACATCGCATTGATTTGCAAATGAATCATGTGTTTCGCATGGATTTGAAGCTAACTCGTTCGTTTCGCCTGTATTTGAATCTATATCACTTATATCGCAACTATTTGTAGCAAAATCATGTGTTTCGCTTGGATTTGAAGCTAAACCTTCTACATCGCATTCATTTGAACCAATTCATGTGTTTCGCGTGGATTTGAAGGTAACTCGTTTGTTTCGCATGCAGTTGAAGTTATATCACCTTTATCCCAAGTGTTTGAAGCTCAATCATTTGTTTCACATGGATTTGAAGCTAAACCTTCTACATCGCATTGATTTGAAGCTAACTCATTTGTTTTGCATAGAACTGAAGCTAAACCTTCTACATCGCATTGATTTGCAGCTAAATCATGTGTTTCGCATGGATTTGAAGCTAACTCGTTCGTTGCGCATACAGTTAAATCTCAATAACGTATATCACAAGTAATTGAAGCTAAACCATTTGTTTCGCATGGATTTGAAGCTAAGCCTTCTACTTCGCATTAATTGGAAGCTAAATCACGTGTTTCTCTTGGATTTGCAGCTAAACCTTCTACATCGCATTCATTTGAACCAATTCATGTGTTTCGCGTGGATTTGAAGGTAACTCGTTTGTTTCGCATGCAGTTGGAGCTATACCACCTATATCCCAAGTGTTTGAAGCTCAATCATTTGTTTCGCATGGATTTGAAGCTAAACCTTCTACATCGCATTGATTTGAAGCTAAATCATGTGTTTCTCATGGATTTGAAGCTAACTCGTTTGTCTCGCATGCAGTTGTAGCTTAATAATTTATATCACAAGCATTTGTAGCTTATCCATTTGTTTCGCATGGATTTGAAGCTAAGCCTTCTACTTCGCATTGATTTGAAGCTAAATCATTTGTTTCGCGTGGAATTGAAGCTACCTCGTTTGTTCCTCCTGCTTTTGAAGCTATATCACTTATATCGCAAGTATTTGCAGCTAAATCATATGTGTCGCATGGATTTGAAGCTGAACCTTCTACATCGCATTGATTTGAAGCTAAATCTTGTAAATCGCATGGATTTGAAGCTAAACCTTCTACATCGCATTGATTTGAATCTAAATCATGTGTTTCGCATGGATTTGAAGCTAACTCGTTTGTTTCGCATGCAGTTGTAGCTAAATGATGTATATCACAAGTATTTGTAGCTAAACCATTTGTTTCGCATGGATTTGAAGCTAAACCTTCTACATCGCATTGATTTGAAGCTAAATCATGTGTTTCGCATGGATTTGAAGCTAACTCGTTTGTTTCGCATGCAGTTGTAGCTAAATAATGTATATCACAAGTATTTGTAGCTAAACCATTTGTTTCGCATGGATTTGAAGCTAAGCCCTCTACTTCGCATTGATTTGAAGCTAAATCATTTGTTTCGCATGGAATTGAAGCTACCTCGTTTGTTCCTCCAGATTTTGAAGCTATATCACTTATATCGCAAGTATTTGAAGCTAAATCATGTACGTCGCATGGATTTGAAGCTGAACTTTCTACATCGCATTGATTTGAAGCTAAATCTTGTGTATCGCATGGATGTGAAGCTAAACCCTCTACATCGCATTGATTTGCAACTAAATCATGTGTTTCGCATGGATCTAAAGCTAACTCGTTTGTTTCGCCTGCATTTGAAGCTATATCACTTATATTCGCAAGCATTTGATGCTAAATCATTCGTTTCTCATGGATTTGAAGCTAAACCTTCTACATCCCATGGATTTGAAGCTAAATCATGTGTTTGGCATGGATTTGAAGCTAAACCTTATACATCGCATTGATTTGCATCTGAATCATGTGTTTCGCATGGATTTGAAGCTAACTCGATTGTGTCGCATGCAGTTTAAGCTAAATCATGTATATCACAAGTATTTGAATCTAAACCATTTGATTCGGATGGGATTTGAAGCTAAGCCTTCTACTTCACACTGATTTGATGCTGACTCATGTCTTTCGCATGGATTTGAAGCTAACTCGTTTGTTTCGCATGCAGTTGTAGCTAAATAATGTATATCACAAGTATTTGTAGCTAAACCATTTGTTTGCATGGATTTGAAGCTAAGCCTTCTACTTCGCATTGATTTGAAGCTAAATCATTTGTTTCGCATCGATTTGAAGCTAAACCTTCTACATCGCATGGATATGATGCTAAACCTACTACATCGCATTGATTTGCAGCTAAATCATGTGTTTCGCATGGATATGAAGCTAACTCGTTCGTTGCGCATGCAGTTAAATGTAAATAACGTATATCACAAGTATTTGAAGCTAAACCATTTGTTTCGCTTAGATTTGAAGTTAAGCCTTCTACTTCGCATTAATAGGAAGCTAAATCACGTGTTTTGCATGGATTTGAAGCTAAACCTTCTACATCGCATTGATTTAAACCTAAATCATGTGTTTCGCATGTATTTGAAGCTAACTCGTTTGTTTCGCATGCAGTTGTAGCTAAATAATGTATATCACAAGTATTTGTAGCTAAATCATTTGTTTCGCATGGATTTGAAGCTAAGCCTTCTACATCGCATTGATTTCAAGCTAAATCATGTGTTTCGCATGGATTTGAAGCTAACTCGTTCGTTTCGCCTCCAGTTGAATCTACATCACTTATATCGCAAGTATTTGAAGCTAAATCATGTGTATCGAGTGGATTTTGAAGCTAACTCGTTTGTTACGCATGCAGTTGTAGCTAAATAATGTATATCACAAGTATTTGTAGCTAAATCATTTGTTTCGCATGGATTTGAAGCTAAACCTTCTACATCGCATTGATTTGAAGCTAAATCATTTGTTTCGCGTGGAATTGAAGCTACCTCGTTTGTTCCTCCTGCTTTTGAAGCTATATCACTTATATCGCAAGTATTTGATGCTAAATCATATGTGTCGCATGGATTTGAAGCTGAACCTTCTACATCGCATTGATTTGAAGCTAAATCTTGTAAATCGCATGGATTTGAAGCTAAACCTTCTACATCGCATTGATTTGAATCTAAATCATGTGATTCGCATGGATTTGAAGCTAATTCGTTTGTTTCGCATGCAGTTGTAGCTCAATAATGTATATCACTAGTATTTGTAGCTAAACCATTTGTTTCGCATGGATTTGAAGCTAAGCCCTCTACTTCGCATTGATTTGAAGCTAAATCATTTGTTTCGCATGGAATTGATGCTACCTCGTTTGTTCCTCCAGATTTTGAAGCTATATCAATTATATCGCAAGTATTTGAAGCTAAATCATGTGCGTCGCATGGATTTGAAGCTGAACTTTCTACATCGCATTGATTTGAAGCTAAATCTTGTGTATCGCATGGATTTGAAGCTAAACATTCTACATCGCATTGATTTTAAGCTAAATCATGTGTTTCGCATCGATCTGAAGATAACTCGTTTGTTTCGCATGCAGTTGTAGCTAAATAATGTATATCACAAGTATTTGTAGCTAAACCATTTGTTTCGCATGGATTTGAAGCTAAGACTTCTACTCCGCATTGATTTGAAGCTAAATCATTTGTTTCGCATGGAATTGAAGCTACCTCGTTTGTTCCTCCAGATTTTGAAGCTATATCACTTATATCGCAAGTATTTGAAGCTAAATCATGTACGTCGCATGGATTTGAAGCTGAACTTTCTACATCGCATTGATTTGAAGCTAAATCTTGTGTATCGCATGGATGTGAAGCTAAACCCTCTACATCGCATTGATTTGCAACTAAATCATGTGTTTCGCATGGATCTAAAGCTAACTCGTTTGTTTCGCCTGCATTTGAAGCTATATCACTTATATTCGCAAGCATTTGATGCTAAATCATTCGTTTCTCATGGATTTGAAGCTAAACCTTCTACATCCCATGGATTTGAAGCTAAATCATGTGTTTGGCATGGATTTGAAGCTAAACCTTATACATCGCATTGATTTGCATCTGAATCATGTGTTTCGCATGGATTTGAAGCTAACTCGATTGTGTCGCATGCAGTTTAAGCTAAATCATGTATATCACAAGTATTTGAATCTAAACCATTTGATTCGGATGGGATTTGAAGCTAAGCCTTCTACTTCACACTGATTTGATGCTGACTCATGTCTTTCGCATGGATTTGAAGCTAACTCGTTTGTTTCGCATGCAGTTGTAGCTAAATAATGTATATCACAAGTATTTGTAGCTAAACCATTTGTTTGCATGGATTTGAAGCTAAGCCTTCTACTTCGCATTGATTTGAAGCTAAATCATTTGTTTCGCATCGATTTGAAGCTAAACCTTCTACATCGCATGGATATGATGCTAAACCTACTACATCGCATTGATTTGCAGCTAAATCATGTGTTTCGCATGGATATGAAGCTAACTCGTTCGTTGCGCATGCAGTTAAATGTAAATAACGTATATCACAAGTATTTGAAGCTAAACCATTTGTTTCGCTTAGATTTGAAGTTAAGCCTTCTACTTCGCATTAATAGGAAGCTAAATCACGTGTTTTGCATGGATTTGAAGCTAAACATTCTACATCGCATTGATTTAAACCTAAATCATGTGTTTCGCATGTATTTGAAGCTAACTCGTTTGTTTCGCATGCAGTTGTAGCTAAATAATGTATATCACAAGTATTTGTAGCTAAATCATTTGTTTCGCATGGATTTGAAGCTAAGCCTTCTACATCGCATTGATTTCAAGCTAAATCATGTGTTTCGCATGGATTTGAAGCTAACTCGTTCGTTTCGCCTCCAGTTGAATCTACATCACTTATATCGCAAGTATTTGAAGCTAAATCATGTGTATCGAGTGGATTTTGAAGCTAACTCGTTTGTTACGCATGCAGTTGTAGCTAAATAATGTATATCACAAGTATTTGTAGCTAAATCATTTGTTTCGCATGGATTTGAAGCTAAACCTTCTACATCGCATTGATTTGAAGCTAAATCATTTGTTTCGCGTGGAATTGAAGCTACCTCGTTTGTTCCTCCTGCTTTTGAAGCTATATCACTTATATCGCAAGTATTTGATGCTAAATCATATGTGTCGCATGGATTTGAAGCTGAACCTTCTACATCGCATTGATTTGAAGCTAAATCTTGTAAATCGCATGGATTTGAAGCTAAACCTTCTACATCGCATTGATTTGAATCTAAATCATGTGATTCGCATGGATTTGAAGCTAATTCGTTTGTTTCGCATGCAGTTGTAGCTCAATAATGTATATCACTAGTATTTGTAGCTAAACCATTTGTTTCGCATGGATTTGAAGCTAAGCCCTCTACTTCGCATTGATTTGAAGCTAAATCATTTGTTTCGCATGGAATTGATGCTACCTCGTTTGTTCCTCCAGATTTTGAAGCTATATCAATTATATCGCAAGTATTTGAAGCTAAATCATGTGCGTCGCATGGATTTGAAGCTGAACTTTCTACATCGCATTGATTTGAAGCTAAATCTTGTGTATCGCATGGATTTGAAGCTAAACATTCTACATCGCATTGATTTTAAGCTAAATCATGTGTTTCGCATCGATCTGAAGATAACTCGTTTGTTTCGCATGCAGTTGTAGCTAAATAATGTATATCACAAGTATTTGTAGCTAAACCATTTGTTTCGCATGGATTTGAAGCTAAGACTTCTACTCCGCATTGATTTGAAGCTAAATCATTTGTTTCGCATGGATTTGAAGCTAAGCCTTCTACTTCGCACTAATAGGAAGCTAAATCACGTGTTTTGCATGGATTTGAAGCTAAACCTTCTACATCGCATTGATTTGAAGCTAAATCATGTGTTTCGCATGGATTTGAAGCTAACTCGTTTGCTTCGCATGCAGTTGTAGCTAAATAATGTATATCACAAGTATTTGTAGCTAAACCATTTGTTTTGCATGGATTTGAAGCTAAACCTTCTACATCGCATTGATTTGAAGCTAAATCATGTGTATCCCATGTATTTGAAGCTAACTCGTTTGTTTCGCATGCAGTTGTAGCTAAATAATGTATATCACAAGTATTTGTAGCTAAACCATTTGTTTCGCATGGATTTGAAGCTAAGCCCTCTACTTCGCATTGATTTGAAGCTAAATCATTTGTTTCGCATGGAATTGAAGCTACCTCGTTTGTTCCTCCAGATTTTGAAGCTATATCACTTATATCGCAAGTATTTGAAGCTAAATCATGTGCGTCGCATGGATTTGAAGCTGAACTTTCTACATCGCATTGATTGGAAGCTAAATCTTGTGTATCGCATGGATTTGAAGCTAAACCTTCTAGATCGCATTGATTTGTAGCTAAATCACGTGTTTCGCATGGATTACAAGCTAAGCCTTCTACTTCGCATTAATAGGAAGCAAAAGCACGTGATTCGCTTGGATTTGAAGCTAAACCTTCTACATCGCATTCATTTGAAGCTGAAACATGTGTTTCGCGTGGATTTGAAGGTAACTCGTTTGTTTCGCATGCAGTTGTAGCTAAATAATGTATATCACAAGTATTTGTAGCTAAATAATTTGTTTCGCATGGATTTGAAGCTAAGCCTTCTACTTCGCATTGATTTGAAGATAAATCATTTGTTTCGCATAGAACTGAAGCTACCTCGTTTGTTCCTCCTGCTTTTGAAGCTATATCACTTATATCGCAAGTATTTGAAGCTATATCATATGTGTCGCATGGATTTGAAGCTAACTCATGTATTTCGCGTGGATTTGAAGGTAACTCGTTTGTTTCGCATGCAGTTGGAGCTATACCACCTATATCCCAAGTGTTTGAAGCTCAATCATTTGTTTCGCATGGATTTGAAGCTAAACCTTCTACATCGCATTGATTTGAAGCTAACTCATGTGTTTCGCGTGGATTTGAAGGTAACTCGTTTGTTTCGCATGCAGTTGAAGCTATAACACCTATATCCCAAGTGTATGAAGCTCAATCATTTGTTTCGCATGGATTTGAAGCTAAACCGTCTACATCGCATTGATTTTAAGCTAAATCATGTGTTTCGCATGGATTTGAAGCTAACTCGTTTGTTTCGCATGCAGTTGTAGCTAAATAGTGTATATCACGAGTATTTGTAGCTAAATCATTTGTTTCGCATGGATTTGAAACTAAGCCTGCTACTTCGCATAGATTTGAAGCTAAATCATTTGTTTCGCATAGAACTGAAGCTACCTCGTTTGTTCCTCCTGCTTTTGAAGCTATATCACTTATATCGCAACTATTTGAAGCTAAATCATATGTGTCGCATGGATTTGAAGCTGAACCTTCTTCATCGAATTGATTTGAAGCTAAATCTTGTGTATCGCATGGATTTGAAGCTAAACCTTCTAGATCGCATTGATTTGTAGCTAAATCACGTGTTTCGCATGGATTACAAGCTAAGCCTTCTACTTCGCATTAATAGGAAGCAAAAGCACGTGATTCGCTTGGATTTGAAGCTAAACCTTCTACATCGCATTCATTTGAAGCTGAAACATGTGTTTCGCGTGGATTTGAAGGTAACTCGTTTGTTTCGCATGCAGTTGTAGCTAAATAATGTATATCACAAGTATTTGTAGCTAAATAATTTGTTTCGCATGGATTTGAAGCTAAGCCTTCTACTTCGCATTGATTTGAAGATAAATCATTTGTTTCGCATAGTACTGAAGCTACCTCGTTTGTTCCTCCTGCTTTTGAAGCTATATCACTTATATCGCAAGTATTTGAAGCTAAATCATATGTGTCGCATGGATTTGAAGCTAACTCATGTATTTCGCGTGGATTTGAAGGTAACTCGTTTGTTTCGCATGCAGTTGGAGCTATACCACCTATATCCCAAGTGTTTGAAGCTCAATCATTTGTTTCGCATGGATTTGAAGCTAAACCTTCTACATCGCATTGACTTGCAGCTAAATCATGTGTTTCGCATGGATTTGAAGGTAACTCGTTTGTTTCGCATGCAGTTGTAGCTAAATAATGTATATCACAAGTATTTGTAGCTAAACCATTCGTTTCGCATGGATTTGAAGCTAAGCCCTCTACTTCGCATTGCTTTGAAGCTAAATCATTTGTTTCGCATGGAATTGAAGCTACCTCGTTTGTTCCTCCAGATTTTGAAGCTATATCACATATATCGCAAGTATTTGAAGCTAAATCATGTGCGTCGCATGGATTTGAAGCTGAACTTTCTACATCGCATTGATTGGAAGCTAAATCTTGTGTATCGCATGGATTTAAAGCTAAACCCTCTACATCGCATTGATTTGCAACTAAATCATGTGTTTCGCATGGATCTGAAGCTAACTCGTTTGTTTCGCCTGCATTTGAAGCTATATCACTTATATTCGCAAGCATTTGATGCTAAATCATTCGTTTCGCATGGATTTGAAGCTAAACCTTCTACATCGCATGGATTTGAAGCTAAACCTTCTAGATCGCATTGATTTGAAGCTAACTCGTTTGTTTCGCATGCAGTTGTAGCTAAATAATGTATATCACAAGTATTTGTAGCTAAACCATTCGTTTCGCATGGATTTGAAGCTAAGCCCTCTACTTCGCATTGATTTGAAGCTAAATCATTTGTTTCGCATGGAATTGAAGCTACCTCGTTTGTTCCTCCAGATTTTGAAGCTATATCACTTATATCGCAAGTATTTGAAGCTAAATCATGTGCGTCGCATGGATTTGAAGCTGAACTTTCTACATCGTATTGATTGGAAGCTAAATCTTGTGTATCGCATGGATTTGAAGCTAAACCTTCTACATCGCATGGATTTGAAGCTAAACCTTCTAGGTCGCATTGATTTGAAGCTAACTCGTTTGTTTCGCATGCAGTTGTAGCTAAATAATGTATATCACAAGTATTTGTAGCTAAACCATTCGTTTCGCATGGATTTGAAGCTAAGCCCTCTACTTCGCATTGATTTGAAGCTAAATCATTTGTTTCGCATGGAATTGAAGCTACCTCGTTTGTTCCTCCAGATTTTGAAGCTATATCACTTATATCGCAAGTATTTGAAGCTAAATCATGTGCGTCGCATGGATTTGAAGCTGAACTTTCTACATCGTATTGATTGGAAGCTAAATCTTGTGTATCGCATGGATTTGAAGCTAAACCCTCTACATCGCATTGATTTGCAACTAAATCATGTGTTTCGCATGGATCTGAAGCTAACTCGTTTGTTTCGCCTGCATTTGAAGCTATATCACTTATATTCGCAAGCATTTGATGCTAAATCATTCGTTTCGCATGGATTTGAAGCTAAACCTTCTACATCGCATGGATTTGAAGCTAAACCTTCTAGATCGCATTGATTTGTAGCTAAATCACGTGTTTCGCATGGATTACAAGCTAAGCCTTCTACTTCGCATTAATAGGAAGCTAAAGCACGTGATTCGCTTGGATTTGAAGCTAAACCTTCTACATCGCATTCATTTGAAGCTGAAACATGTGTTTCGCGTAGATTTGAAGGTAACTCGTTTGTTTCGCATGCAGTTGTAGCTAAATAATGTATATCACAAGTATTTGTAGCTAAATAATTTGTTTCGCATGGATTTGAAGCTAAGCCTTCTACTTCGCATTGATTTGAAGATAAATCATTTGTTTCGCATAGAACTGAAGCTACCTCGTTTGTTCCTCCTGCTTTTGAAGCTATATCACTTATATCGCAAGTATTTGAAGCTAAATCATATGTGTCGCATGGATTTGAAGCTAACTCATGTATTTCGCGTGGATTTGAAGGTAACTCGTTTGTTTCGCATGCAGTTGGAGCTATACCACTTATATCCCAAGTGTTTGAAGCTCAATCATTTGTTTCGCATGGATTTGAAGCTAAACCTTCTACATCGCATTGATTTGCAGCTAAATCATGTGTTTCGCATGGATTTGAAGCTAACTCGTTTGTTTCGCATGCAGTTGTAGCTAAATAATGTATATCACAAGTATTTGTAGCTAAATCATTTGTTTCGCATGGATTTGAAGCTAAGCCTTCTACTTCGCATTGATTTGAAGCTTGATCATTTGTTTCGCATAGAACTGAAGCTACATCGTTTGTTCCGCCTGCTTTTGAAGCTATATCACTTATATCGTAAGTATTTGAAGCTAAATCAAATGTGTCGCATGGATTTGAAGCTAAACCTTCTACATCGCATTGATTTGAAGCTAACTCATGTGTTTCGCGTGGATTTGAAGGTAACTCGTTTGTTTCGCATGCAGTTGGAGCTATACCACCTATATCCCAAGTGTTTGAAGATCAATCATTTGTTTCGCATGGTTTTGAAGCTAAACCTTCTACATCGCATTGATTTTAAGCTAAATCATGTGTTCCGCATGGATTTGAAGCTAACTCGTTTGTTTCGCATGCAGTTGTAGCTAAATAATGTATATCACAAGTATTTGTAGCTAAATCATTTGTTCCGCATGGATTTGAAGCTAAGACTTCTACTCCGCATTGATTTGAAGCTAAATCATTTGTTTCGCATGGATTTGAAGCTAAACCATCTACATCGCATTGATTTGAAGCTAAATCATGTGTATCCCATGTATTTGAAGCTAACTCGTTTGTTTCGCATGCAGTTGTAGCTAAATAGTGTATATCACGAGTATTTGTAGCTAAATCATTTGTTTCGCATGGATTTGAAGCTAAGCCTGCTACTTCGCATTGATTTGAAGCTAAATCATTTGTTTCGCATAGAACTGAAGCTACCTCGTTTGTTCCTCCTGCTTTTGAAGCTATATCACATATATCGCAAGTATTTGAAGCTAAATCATATGTGTCGCATGGATTTGAAGCTGAACCTTCTTCATCGAATTGATTTGAAGCTAAATCTTGTATATCGCATGGATTTGAAGCTAAACCTTCTACATCGCATTGATTTGAAGCTAAATCATGTGTTTCGCATGGATTTGAAGCTAACTCGTTCGTTTCGCCTCCAGTTGAACCTACATCACTTATATCGCAAGTATTTGAAGCTAAATCATGTGTATCGCGTGGATTTTGAAGCTAACTCGTTTGATTAGTCTGTATTTGAAGCTATATCACATATACCCCAAGTGTTTGAAGCTAAATCATTTGTTTCGCATGGATTTGGAGCTAAACCTTCTACATCGCATTGATTTGAAGCTAAATCATGTGTTTCGCATGGATTTGAAGCTAACTCGTTCGTTTCGCCTCCAGTTGAATCTACATCACTTATATCGCAAGTATTTGAAGCTAAATCATGTGTATCGCGTGGATTTTGAAGCTAACTCGTTTGATTAGTCTGTATTTGAAGCTATATCACATATATCCCAAGTGTTTGAAGCTAAATCATTTGTTTCGCATGGATTTGGAGCTAAACCTTCTACATCGCATTGATTTGCTGCTAAATCATGTGTTTCGCATGGATTTGAAGCTAACTCGTTCGTTGCGCATACAGTTAAATCTAAATAACGTATATCAGAAGTATTTGAAGCTAAACCATTTGTTTCGCATGGATTTGAAGCTAAGCCTTCTACTTCGCATTAATTGGAAGCTAAATCACGTGTTTCTCTTGGATTTGCAGCTTAACCTTCTACATCGCATTCATTTGAACCAATTCATGTGTTTCGCGTGGATTTGAAGCTGAACCTACTACATCGAATTGATTTGAAGCTAAATCTTGTGTATCGCATGGATTTGAAGCTATACCTTCTACACCGCATTGATTTGCAGCTAAATCATGTTTTTCGCATGGATTTGAAGCTAACTCGTTTGTTTCGCATGCAGTTGGAGCTATACCACCTATATCCCAAGTGTTTGAAGCTCAATCATTTGTTTCGCATGGATTTGAAGCTAAACCTTCTACATCGCATTGATTTTAAGCTAAACCATGTGTTTCGCATGGATTTGAAGCTAACTCGTTTGTTTCGCATGCAGTTGTAGCTAAAAAGTGTATATCACGAGTATTTGTAGCTAAATCATTTGTTTCGCATGGATTTGAAGCTAAGCCTGCTACTTCGCATTGATTTGAAGCTAAATCATTTGTTTCGCATAGAACTGAAGCTACCTCGTTTGTTCCTCCTGCTTTTGAAGCTATATGACTTATATCGCAAGTATTTGAAGCTAAATCATATGTGTCGCATGGATTTGAAGCTGAACCTACTACATCGAATTGATTTGAAGCTAAATCTTGTGTATCGCATGGATTTGAAGCTATACCTTCTACACCGCATTGATTTGCAGCTAAATCATGTTTTTCGCATGGATTTGAAGCTAACTCGTTCGTTTGGCCTGCAGTTGAATCTACATCACTTATATCGCAAGTATTTGAAGCTAAATCATGTGTATCGCGTGGATTTTGAAGCTAACTCGTTTGATTAGTCTGTATTTGAAGCTATATCACTTATACGCCAAGTGTTTGAAGATAAATCATTTGTTTCGCATGGATTTGGAGCTAAACCTTCTACATCGCATTGATTTGCAGCTAAATCATGTGTTTTGCTTGGATTTGAAGCTAACTCGTTCGTTGCGCATACAGTTAAATCTAAATAACGTATATCACAAGTATTTGAAGCTAAACCATTTGTTTCGCATGGATTTGAAGCTAAGCCTTCTCCTTCGCATTAATTGCAAGCTAAATCACGTGTTTTGCATGGATTTGAAGCTGAACCTTCTACATCGCATTGATTTGCAAATGAATCATGTGTTTCGCATGGCTTTGAAGCTAACTCGTTCGTTTCGCCTGTATTTGAATCTATATCACTTATATCGCAAGTATTTGAAGCTAAATCATGTTTTTCGCTTGGATTTGAAGCTAAACCTTCTACATCGCATTTGTTTGAACCAATTCATGTGTTTCGCGTGGATTGGAAGGTAACTCGATTGTTTCGCATGCAGTTGAAGCTATATCACATTTATGCCAAGTGTTTGAACCTCAATCATTTGTTTCGTATGGATTTGAAGCTAAACCGTCTACATCGCATTGATTTGAAGCTAACTCATGTGTTTCGCGTGGATTTGAAGGTAACTCGTTTGTTTCGCATGCAGTTGAAGCTATAACACCTATATCCCAAGTGTGTGAAGCAAAATCATTTGTTTCGCATGGATTTGAAGCTAAACCGTCTACATCGCATTGATTTTAAGCTAAATCATGTGTTTCGCATCGATCTGAAGCTAACTCGTTTGTTTCGCATGCAGTTGTAGCTAAATAATGTATATCACAAGTATTTGTAGCTAAACCATTTGTTTCACATGGATTTGAAGCTAAAACTTCTACTCCGCATTGATTTGAAGCTAAATCATTTGTTTCGCATGGATTTGAAGCTAAACCCTCTACATCGCATTGATTTGCAACTAAATCATGTGTTTCGCATGGATCTGAAGCTAACTCGTTTGTTTCGCATGCAGTTGTAGCTAAATAATGTATATCACAAGTATTTGTAGCTAAATCATTTGTTTCGCATGGATTTGAAGCTAAGCCTTCTACTCCGCATTGATTTGAAGATAAATCATTTGTTTCGCATGGATTTGAAGCTAAACCTTCTACATCGCATTGATTTGAAGCTAAATCATGTGTATCCCATGTATTTGAAGCTAACTCGTTTGTTTCGCATGCAGTTGTAGCTAAATAATGTATATCACAAGTATTTGTAGCTAAACCATTTGTTTCGCATGGATTTGAAGCTAAGCCCTCTACTTCGCATTGATTTGAAGCTAAATCATTTGTTTCGCATGGAATTGAAGCTACCTCGTTTGTTCCTCCAGATTTTGAAGCTATATCACTTATATCGCAAGTATTTGAAGCTAAATCATGTGCGTCGCATGGATTTGAAGCTGAACTTTCTACATCGCATTGATTTGAAGCTAAATCTTGTGTATCGCATGGATTTGAAGCTAAACCCTCTACATCGCATTGATTTGCAACTAAATCACGTGTTTCGCATGGATCTGAATCTAACTCGTTTGTTTCGCCTGCATTTGATGCTATATCACTTATATTCGCAAGCATTTGATGCTAAATCATTCGTTTCGCATGGATTTGAAGCTAAGCCTTTTACTTCGCATTGATTTGAAGTTAAATCATGTGTTTCCCTTGGATTTGAAGCTGAATCGTTTTTTTCGCATGCAGTTGAATCTATATCATTTATATCGCAAGTATCTGAAATTAAATCATTTGTTTGTAATGGATTTGAAGCTAAACCTTCTACATCCCATGGATTTGAAGCTAAATCATTTGTTTCGCATGGATTTGAAGCTAAGCCTTCTACTTCGCACTAATAGGAAGCTAAATCACGTGTTTTGCATGGATTTGAAGCTAAACCTTCTACATCGCATTGATTTGAACCTAAATCATGTGTTTCGCATGTATTTGAAGCTAACTCGTTTGTTTAGCATGCAGTTGTAGCTAAATAATGTATATCACAAGTATTTGTAGCTAAATCAATTGTTTCGCATGGATTTGAAGCTAAGCCGTCTACTTCGCATTCATTTGAAGCTAAATCATTTGCTTCGCATAGAACTGAAGCTACCTCGTTTGTTCCTCCTGCTTTTGAAGCTATATCACTTATATCGCAAGTATTTGAAGCTAAATCATATGTGTCGCATGGATTTGAAGCTGAACCTTCTACATCGAATTGATTTGAAGCTAAATCTTGTGTATCGCATGGATTTGAAGGTAAACCTTCAACATCGCATTGATTTGCAGCTAAATCATGTGTTCCGCATGGATTTAAGAAGGCTAACTCGTTCGTTGCGCTTGCAGTTGAATCTACATCACTTATATAGCAAGTATTTGAAGCTAAATCATGTGTATCGCGTGGATTTTGTAAGCTAACTCGTTTGATTAGTCTGCATTTGAAGCTACATCACTTATACCCCAAGTGTTTGAAGCTAAATCATTTGTTTCGCATGGATTTGGAGCTAAACCTTCTACATCGCATTGATTTGCAGCTAAATCATGTGTTTCGCATGGATTTGAAGCTAAACCTTCTACATCGCATTGATTTGAAGCTAACTCATGTGTTTCGCGTGGATTTGAAGGTAACTCGTTTGTTTCGCATGCAGTTGAAGCTATAACACCTATATCCCAAGTGTATGAAGCTCAATCATTTGTTTCGCATGGATTTTAAGCTAAACCGTCTACATCGCATTGATTTTTAAGCTAAATCATGTGTTCGCATGGATTTGAAGCTAACTCGTTTGTTTCGCATGCAGTTGTAGCTAAATAGTGTATATCACAAGTATTTGTAGCTAAACCATTTGTTTCGCATGGATTTGAAGCTAAACCTTCTACATCGCATTGATTTGAAGCTAAATCATGTGTATCCCATGTATTTGAAGCTAACTCGTTTGTTTCGCATGCAGTTGTAGCTAAATAATGTATATCACAAGTATTTGTAGCTAAACCATTTGTTTCGCATGGATTTGAAGCTAAGCCTTCTACTTCGCATTTATTTGAAGCTAAATCATTTGTTTCGCGTGGAATTGAAGCTACCTCGTTTGTTCCTCCTGCTTTTGAAGCTATATCACTTATATCGCAAGTATTTGCAGCTAAATCATATGTGTGCTCATGATTTGAAGCTGAACCTTCTACATCGCATTGATTTGAAGCTAAATCTTGTAAATCGCATGGATTTGAAGCTAATCCTCTACATCGCATTGATTTGCAACTAAATCATGTGTTTTCGCATGGATCTGAAGCTAACTCGTTTGTTTCGCATGCAGTTGTAGCTAAATAATGTATATCACAAGTATTTGTAGCTAAATCATTTGTTTCGCATGGATTTGAAGCTAAGCCTTCTACTCCGCATTGATTTGAAGATAAATCATTTGTTTCGCATGGATTTGAAGCTAAACCTTCTACATCGCATTGATTTGAAGCTAAATCATGTGTATCCCATGTATTTGAAGCTAACTCGTTTGTTTCGCATGCAGTTGTAGCCCTAAATAATGTATATCACAAGTATTTGTAGCTAAACCATTTGTTTCGCATGGATTTGAAGCTAAGCCCTCTACTTCGCATTGATTTGAAGCTAAATCATTTGTTTCGCATGGAATTGAAGCTACCTCGTTTGTTCCTCCAGATTTTGAAGCTATATCACTTATATCGCAAGTATTTGAAGCTAAATCATGTGCGTCGCATGGATTTGAAGCTGAACTTTCTACATCGCATTGATTTGAAGCTAAATCTTGTGTATCGCATGGATTTGAAGCTAAACCCTCTACATCGCATTGATTTGCAACTAAATCACGTGTTTCGCATGGATCTGAATCTAACTCGTTTGTTTCGCCTGCATTTGATGCTATATCACTTATATTCGCAAGCATTTGATGCTAAATCATTCGTTTCGCAATGGATTGAAGCTAAGCCTTTTACTTCGCATTGATTTGAAGTTAAAATCATGTGTTTCCCTTGGATTTGAAGCTGAATCGTTTTTTTCGCATGCAGTTGAATCTATATCATTTATATCGCAAGTATCTGAAATTAAATCATTTGTTTGTAATGGATTTGAAGCTAAACCTTCTACATCCCATGGATTTGAAGCTAAATCATTTGTTTCGCAATGGATTTGAAGCTAAGCCTTCTACTTCGCACTAATAGAAGCTAAATCACGTGTTTTTGCATGGATTTGAAGCTAAACCTTCTACATCGCATTGATTTGAACCTAATCATGTGGTTTCCCATGTATTTGAAGCTAACTCGTTTGTTTAGCATGCAGTTGTAGCTAAATAATGTATATCACAAGTATTTGTAGCTAAATCAATTGTTTCGCATGGATTTGAAGCTAAGCCGTCTACTTCGCATTCATTTGAAGCTAAATCATTTGCTTCGCATAGAACTGAAGCTACCTCGTTTGTTCCTCCTGCTTTTGAAGCTATATCACTTATATCGCAAGTATTTGAAGCTAAATCATATGTGTCGCATGGATTTGAAGCTGAACCTTCTACATCGAATTGATTTGAAGCTAAATCTTGTGTATCGCATGGATTTGAAGGTAAACCTTCAACATCGCATTGATTTGCAGCTA
The DNA here is from genome assembly GCF_051020955.1 of Megalopta genalis. NCBI lineage: Eukaryota > Metazoa > Arthropoda > Insecta > Hymenoptera > Halictidae > Megalopta > Megalopta genalis. Next base: position 88,367 of record NW_027477168.1, read on the forward strand.
AATCATGTGTTCCGCATGGATTTGAAGCTAACTCGTTCGTTGCGCCTGCAGTTGAATCTACATCACTTATATAGCAAGTATTTGAAGCTAAATCATGTGTATCGCGTGGATTTTGAAGCTAACTCGTTTGATTAGTCTGCATTTGAAGCTATATCACTTATACCCAAGTGTTTGAAGCTAAATCATTTGTTTCGCATGGATTTGGAGCTAAACCTTCTACATCGCATTGATTTGCAGCTAAATCATGTGTTTCGCATGGATTTGAAGCTAAACCTTCTACATCGCATTGATTTGAAGCTAACTCATGTGTTTCGCGTGGATTTGAAGGTAACTCGTTTGTTTCGCATGCAGTTGAAGCTATAACACCTATATCCCAAGTGTATGAAGCTCAATCATTTGTTTCGCATGGATTTTAAGCTAAACCGTCTACATCGCATTGATTTTAAGCTAAATCATGTGTTTCGCATGGATTTGAAGCTAACTCGTTTGTTTCGCATGCAGTTGTAGCTAAATAGTGTATATCACAAGTATTTGTAGCTAAACCATTTGTTTCGCATGGATTTGAAGCTAAACCTTCTACATCGCATTGATTTGAAGCTAAATCATGTGTATCCCATGTATTTGAAGCTAACTCGTTTGTTTCGCATGCAGTTGTAGCTAAATAATGTATATCACAAGTATTTGTAGCTAAACCATTTGTTTCGCGTGGAATTGAAGCTACCTCGTTTGTTCCTCCTGCTTTTGAAGCTATATCACTTATATCGCAAGTATTTGCAGCTAAATCATATGTGTCGCATGGATTTGAAGCTGAACCTTCTACATCGCATTGATTTGAAGCTAAATCTTGTAAATCGCATGGATTTGAAGCTAAACCTTCTACATCGCATTGATTTGAATCTAAATCATGTGTTTCGCATGGATTTGAAGCTAACTCGTTTGTTTCGCATGCAGTTGTAGCTAAATAATGTATATCACAAGTATTTGTACCTAAACCATTTGTTGCGGATGGATTTGAAGCTAAACCTTCTACATCGCATTGATTTGAAGCTAAATCATGTGTATCCCATGTATTTGAAGCTAACTCGTTTGTTTCGCATGCAGTTGTAGCTAAATAATGTATATCACAAGTATTTGTAGCTAAACCATTTGTTTCGCATGGATTTGAAGCTAAGCCCTCTACTTCGCATTGATTTGAAGCTAAATCATTTGTTTCGCATGGAATTGAAGCTACCTCGTTTGTTCCTCCAGATTTTGAAGCTATATCACTTATATCGCAAGTATTTGAAGCTAAATCATGTGCGTCGCATGGATTTGAAGCTAAACCTTCTAGATCGCATTGATTTGTAGCTAAATCACGTGTTTCGCATGGATTACAAGCTAAGCCTTCTACTTCGCATTAATAGGAAGCTAAAGCACGTGATTCGCTTGGATTTGAAGCTAAACCTGCTACATCGCATTCATTTGAAGCTGAAACATGTGTTTCGCGTAGATTTGAAGGTAACTCGTTTGTTTCGCATGCAGTTGTAGCTAAATAATGTATATCACAAGTATTTGTAGCTAAATCATTTGTATCGCATGGATTTGAAGCTAAGCCTTCTACTTCGCATTGATTTGAAGCTTAATCATTTGTTTCGCATAGAACTGAAGCTACATCGTTTGTTCCGCCTGCTTTTGAAGCTATATCACTTATATCGTAAGTATTTGAAGCTAAATCATATGTGTCGCATGGATTTGAAGCTAAACCTTCTACATCGCATTGATTTGAAGCTAACTCATGTGTTTCGCGTGGATTTGAAGGTAACTCGTTTGTTTCGCATGCAGTTGGAGCTATACCACCTATATCCCAAGTGTTTGAAGCTCAATCATTTGTTTCGCATGGTTTTGAAGCTAAACCTTCTACATCGCATTGATTTTAAGCTAAATCATGTGTTTCGCATGGATTTGAAGCTAACTCGTTTGTTTCGCATGCAGTTGTAGCTAAATAATGTATATCACAAGTATTTGTAGCTAAATCATTTGTTCCGCATGGATTTGAAGCTAAGACTTCTACTCCGCATTGATTTGAAGCTAAATCATTTGTTTCGCATGGATTTGAAGCTAAACCTTCTACATCGCATTGATTTGAAGCTAAATCATGTGTATCCCATGTATTTGAAGCTAACTCGTTTGTTTCGCATGCAGTTGTAGCTAAATAATGTATATCACAAGTATTTGTAGCTAAACCATTTGTTTCGCATGGATTTGAAGCTGAACCTTCTACATCGCATTGATTTGCAAATGAATCATGTGTTTCGCGTGGATTTGAAGCTAACTCGTTCGTTTCGCCTGAATTTGAATCTATATCACTTATATCGCAACTATTTGAAACTAAATCATGTGTTTCGCTTGGATTTGAAGCTAAACCTTTTACATCGCATTGATTTGACGCTAACTCATGTGTTTTGCGTGGATTTGACGGTAACTCGTTTGTTTCGCATGCAGTTGGAGCTATACCACCTATATCCCAAGTGTTTGAAGCTCAATCATTTGTTTCGCATGGATTTGAAGCTAAACCTTCTACATCGCATTGATTTTAAGCTAAATCATGTGTTTCGCATGGATTTGAAGCTAACTCGTTTGTTTCGCATGCAGTTGTAGCTAAATAGTGTATATCACGAGTATTTGTAGCTAAATCATTTGTTTCGCATGGATTTGAAGCTAAGCCTGCTACTTCGCATTGATTTGAAGCTAAATCATTTGTTTCGCATAGAACTGAAGCTACCTCGTTTGTTCCTCCTGCTTTTGAAGCTATATCACTTATATCGCAAGTATTTGAAGCTAAATCATATGTGTCGCATGGATTTGAAGCTGAACCTTCTTCATCGAATTGATTTGAAGCTAAATCTTGTATATCGCATGGATTTGGAGCTAAACCTTCTACATCGCATTTATTTGCAGCTAAATCATGTGTTTCGCTTGGATTTGAAGCTAACTCGTTCGTTGCGCATACAGTTAAATCTAAATAACGTATATCAAAAGTATTTGAAGCTAAACCATTTGTTTCGCATGCATTTGAAGCTAAGCCTTCTACTTCGCATTAATTGGAAGCTAAATCACGAGTTTTGCATGGATTTGAATCTGAACCTTCTACATCGCATTGATTGCAAATGAATCATGTGTTTCGCATGGATTTGAAGCTAACTCGTTCGTTTCGCCTGTATTTGAATCTATATCACTTATATCGCAACTATTTGCAGCAAAATCATGTGTTTCGCTTGGATTTGAAGCTAAACCTTCTACATCGCATTCATTTGAACCAATTCATGTGTTTCGCGTGGATTTGAAGGTAACTCGTTTGTTTCGCATGCAGTTGAAGTTATATCACATTTATCCCAAGTGTTTGAAGCTCAATCATTTGTTTCACATGGATTTGAAGCTAAACCTTCTACATCGCATTGATTTGAAGCTAACTCATTTGTTTTGCATAGAACTGAAGCTAAACCTTCTACAGCGCATTGATTTGCAGCTAAATCATGTGTTTCGCATGGATTTGAAGCTAACTCGTTCGTTGCGCATACAGTTAAATCTCAATAACGTATATCACAAGTAATTGAAGCTAAACCATTTGTTTCGCATGGATTTGAAGCTAAGTCTTCTACTTCGCATTAATTGGAAGCTAAATCACGTGTTTCTCTTGGATTTGCAGCTAAACCTTCTACATCGCATTCATTTGAACCAATTCATGTGTTTCGCGTGGATTTGAAGGTAACTCGTTTGTTTCGCATGCAGTTGGAGCTATACCACCTATATCCCAAGTGTTTGAAGCTCAATCATTTGTTTCGCATGGATTTGAAGCTAAACCTTCTACATCGCATTGATTTGCAGCTAAATCATGTGTTTCGCTTGGATTTGAAGCTAACTCGTTCGTTGCGCATACAGTTAAATCTAAATAACGTATATCAAAAGTATTTGAAGCTAAACCATTTGTTTCGCATGCATTTGAAGCTAAGCCTTCTACTTCGCATTAATTGGAAGCTAAATCACGTGTTTTGCATGGATTTGAATCTGAACCTTCTACATCGCATTGATTTGCAAATGAATCATGTGTTTCGCATGGATTTGAAGCTAACTCGTTCGTTTCGCCTGTATTTGAATCTATATCACTTATATCGCAACTATTTGTAGCAAAATCATGTGTTTCGCTTGGATTTGAAGCTAAACCTTCTACATCGCATTCACTTGAACCAATTCATGTGTTTCGCGTGGATTTGAAGGTAACTCGTTTGTTTCGCATGCAGTTGAAGTTATATCACCTTTATCCCAAGTGTTTGAAGCTCAATCATTTGTTTCACATGGATTTGAAGCTAAACCTTCTACATCGCATTGATTTGAAGCTAACTCATTTGTTTTGCATAGAACTGAAGCTAAACCTTCTACATCGCATTGATTTGCAGCTAAATCATGTGTTTCGCATGGATTTGAAGCTAACTCGTTCGTTGCGCATACAGTTAAATCTCAATAACGTATATCACAAGTAATTGAAGCTAAACCATTTGTTTCGCATGGATTTGAAGCTAAGCCTTCTACTTCGCATTAATTGGAAGCTAAATCACGTGTTTCTCTTGGATTTGCAGCTAAACCTTCTACATCGCATTCATTTGAA